>NW_028123192.1:0-255663 GCF_965194805.1 Balaenoptera borealis
GTGGAAGTGCCCTATGCTCTCTAAGCTGTGTTTTTCAGATGTTTCAGGACACACCGTACACTTCTCCAGAGTGGCTGTTGGCAATTTACATCCCGCCCATCAGTGTAGCAAGGCTCTCATTTCTCCATGGCCTGTCCTGCATTTCTGGTTTTGACACTTTTTTCAGCATGGCCCTTTTGACCGATGGGAAGCGAGACTTCTTTGTAGCGCTGATTTGCCTTTCCAGGTTGCTTGGTTGGCCAAAAAGGGCGTATGCGTTTTTTCCTGAATATATTCAGGAAAAAACGCATACGCCCTTTTTGGCCAAGGGCATCATTGTCAACATTTTGCCGCTTTTCATGTGCTTTAAAGGCGATTCGAATCTACCTCCTGAAATCTGTTTCGTGCAATTCTGCCTTGATTTCAAATCCTCTTCTTTGCCTTCCCTCAATATATTTGTGGATGAGAGTTATCATTTATAACTCTGCAGGTTTGTGAATTGCAGTGCCCTGAACCTCAACCTCCATTTTACAACTCGCTTTTTTGGGAGCTGGCCGCAAAATCGCAGAATGGCTTCAGGCCCTGTTCTGGTTCCGGGGGGCAGGCTGAGCCTGTGGTTAATTCTTCTTCCTGATGGGAAAATAGAGTGACCTGTGCCTGTCCCAACACCAAGAGCTAGTCTCTCGTTGGTTCCCCGTCTTCCCGTTCATCCTCAGGACAAATTGCAACCTGTACGGAACAGGAGGTTAAAGGTGCTGATGCTCCAAGTAGGGAGATTGCTAGTAAAGCGGCTGGAATGGCGAACCCGGGCACAAGGAGATGAGAAATGAGGTGCGTTTTAGAAACCTTTCCCCATCACACGGTGTACCATCTTCTGGGTTTCTCATGCATGTTTTCGATGTAGGAAGATGCCCTTGAAGCTGGAGATTTGGGACCCATGCGATGGGTACCACGCAGTATTATTTTAAAGGGTCTGCGTTTGCTCACCCAACCTCACCAAACCTCTCAGCCCCAAGAGTGTCCACCCTTATGTCTCATCCAGCTGTGGGTCTAGATATGGTCAATCCAGGTTGCATCACAGCCCCTGAACTCATTGTGTACGAATTTCTCTCTCTTTCACTGTCGTTGTTTCATGGGTTTTTCAAAGTAATTTATTTTCATAATGGGGTTTAGCTGCTTTTCACGGCTGTGTTTATGCCGCTTTACACCCACTTGACACACTAACAGAGAGATATCAATACATATGTTTTAAGATTATTACTAGTCAGATATATTCTTGTGCGGTGAATAGGGCGTGTTGAGTCCAGTTCTCTGAGCAAGGAGTAGGTCTTGTCTACTACATATTGGGTTTATGGAACGGTATCTGAGCTAATTTGATACCCTTGTTTTATGTATCACCCCACCTCACCTTTCCCGTTAAGCAGCCATAGTCTGTTTTCTGCATGTGTGACTCTGTTCTGTTTTGTAATTCAGTTCAAGTGTAACGGTTTTTACATTCCCTCTAAAAGTGATACCTTATGAGAAGTGTCCTTTTCTGTGTGACTTATTTCACTTAGAATCGTCGTACCTAAATCCACTCATCATGCTGCTACTAACCTTATGACATTGATTTCATGGCTGAGTGATATTCCATTGTACATAAGGACCACAACTTCTTTATCCATTTTTCTCTTTCCTTGGATATTTAAGGTGGAATGAAGTGGAGGTCCTTGTCAACAGAGCAGCCCTCAACTTTGGGGTGCTTGTGTCTTGCTGATTTTTCATTTTCCCAATTTATACCCCCATGAGTGGAAGTGCCCTATGCTCTCTAAGCTGTGTTTTTCAGATGTTTCAGGACACACCGTACACTTCTCCAGAGTGGCTGTTGGCAATTTACATCCCGCCCATCAGTGTAGCAAGGCTCTCATTTCTCCATGGCCTGTCCTGCATTTCTGGTTTTGACACTTTTTTCAGCATGGCCCTTTTGACCGATGGGAAGCGAGACTTCTCTGTAGCGCTGATTTGCCTTTCCAGGATGCTTGGTTGGCCAAAAAGGGCGTATGCGTTTTTTCCTGAATATATTCAGGAAAAAACGCATACGCCCTTTTTGGCCAAGGGCATCATTGTCAACGTTTTGCCGCTTTTCATGTGCTTTAAAGGCGATTCGTATCTACCTCCTGAAATCTGTTTCGTGCAATTCTGCCTTGATTTCAAATCCTCTTCTTTGCCTTCCCTCAATATATTTGTGGACGAGAGTTATCATTTATAACTCTGCAGGTTTGTGAATTGCAGTGCCCTGAACCTCCATTTTACAACTCGCTTTTTTGGGAGCTGGCCGCAAAAGCGCAGGATGGCTTCAGGCCCTGTTCTGGTTCCGGGGGGCAGGCTGAGCCTGTGGTTAATTCTTCTTCCTGATGGGAAAATAGAGTGACCTGTGCCTGTCCCGACACCAAGAGCTAGTCTCTCGTTGGTTCCCCGTCTTCCCGTTCATCCTCAGGACAAATTGCAACCTGTACGGAACAGGAGGTTAAAGGTGCTGATGCTCCAAGTAGGGAGATTGCTAGTAAAGCGGCTGGAATGGCGAACCCGGGCACAAGGAGATGAGAAATGAGGTGCGTTTTAGAAACCTTTCCCCATCACACGGTGTACCATCTTCTGGGTTTCTCATGCATGTTTTCGATGTAGGAAGATGCCCTTGAACCTGGAGATTTGGGACCCATGCGATGGGTACCACGCAGTATTACTTTAAAGGGTCTGCGTTTGCTCACCCAACCTCACCAAACCTCTCAGCCCCAAGAGTGTCCACCCTTATGTCTCATCCAGCTGTGGGTCTAGATATGGTCAATCCAGGTTGCATCACAGCCCCTGAACTCATTGTGTAAGAATTTCTATCTCTTTCACTGTCTTTGTTTCATGGGTGTTTCAAAGTAATTTATTTTTATAATGGGGTTTAGCTGCTTTTCACTGCTGTGTTTATGCCGCTTTACACCCACTTGACACACTAACAGAGAGATATCAGTACATAGGTTTTAAGATTATTACTAGTCAGATATATTCTTGTGCGGTGAATAGGGCGTGTTGAGTCCAGTTCTCTGAGCAAGGAGTAGGTCTTGTCTATTACATATTGGGTTTATGGAACGGTATCTGAGCTAATTTGAAACCCTTGTTTTATGTATCACCCCACCTCACCTTTCCCGTTAAGCAGCCATAGTGTGTTTTCTGCATGTGTGACTCTGTTCTGTTTTGTAATTCAGTGCAAGTGTAACGGTTTTTACATTCCCTCTATCAGTGATACCTTATGAGAAGTGTCCTTTTCTGTGTGACTTATTTCACTTAGAATCGTCGTACCTAAATCCACTCATTATGGTGCTACTAACCGTATGACATTGATTTCATGGCTGAGTGATATTCCATTGTACATAAAGACCACAACTTTATTATCCATTTTTCTCTTTCCTGGGATATTTAAGGTGGAATGAAGTGGAGGTCCTTGTCAACAGAGCAGCCCTCAACTTTGGGTGCTTGTGTCTTGCTGATTTTTAATTTTCCCAATTTATACACCCATGAGTGGAAGTGCCCTATGCTCTCTAAGCTGTGTTTTTCAGATGTTTCAGGACACACCGTACACTTCTCCAGAGTGGCTGTTGGCAATTTACATCCCGCCCATCAGTGTAGCAAGGCTCCCATTTCTCCATGGCCTGTCCTGCATTTCTGGTTTGACACTTTTTTCAGCATGGCCCTTTTGACCGATGGGAAGCGAGACTTCTCTGTAGCGCTGATTTGCCTTTCCAGGTTGCTTGGTTGGCCAAAAAGGGCGTATGCGTTTTTTCCTGAATATATTCAGGAAAAAACACATACGCCCTTTTTGGCCAAGGGCATCATTGTCAACGTTTTGCCGCTTTTCATGTGCTTTAAAGGCGATTCGAATCTACCTCCTGAAATCTGTTTCGTGCAATTCTGCCTTGATTTCAAATCCTCTTCTTTGCCTTCCCTCAATATATTTGTGGACGAGAGTTATCATTTATAACTCTGCAGGTTTGTGAATTGCAGTGCCCTGAACCTCCATTGTACAACTCGCTTTTTTGGGAGCTGGCCGCAAAAGTGCAGTATGGCTTCAGGCCCTGTTCTGGTTCCGGGGGGCAGGCTGAGCCTGTGGTTAATTCTTCTTCCTGATGGGAAAATAGAGTGACCTGTGCCTGTCCCGACACCAAGAGCTAGTCTCTCGTTGGTTCCCCGTCTTCCCGTTCATCCTCAGGACAAATTGCAACCTGTACGGAACAGGAGGTTAAAGGTGCTGATGTTCCAAGTAGGGAGATTGCTAGTAAAGCGGCTGGAATGGCGAACCCGGGCACAAGGAGATGAGAAATGATGTGCGTTTTAGAAACCTTTCCCCATCACACGGTGTACCATCTTCTGGGTTTCTCATGCATGTTTTCGATGTAGGAAGATGCCCTTGAACCTGGAGATTTGGGACCCATGCGATGGGTACCACGCAGTATTACTTTAAAGGGTCTGCATTTGCTCACCCAACCTCACCAAACCTCTCAGCCCCAAGAGTGTCCACCCTTATGTCTCATCCAGCTGTGGGTCTAGATATGGTCAATCCAGGTTGCATCACAGCCCCTGAACGCATTGTGTAAGAATTTCTGTCTCTTTCACTGTCGTTGTTTCATGGGTTTTTCAAAGTAATTTATTTTCATAATGGGGTTTAGCTGCTTTTCACGGCTGTGTTTATGCCGCTTTACACCTACTTGACACACTAACAGAGAGATATCAATACATAGGTTTTAAGATTATTACTAGTCAGATATATTCTTGTGCGGTGAATAGGGCGTGTTGAGTCCAGTTCTCTGAGCAAGGAGTAGGTCTTGTCTACTACATATTGGGTTTATGGAACGGTATCTGAGCTAATTTGATACCCTTGTTTTATGTATCACCCCACCTCACCTTTCCCGTTAAGCAGCCATAGTCTGTTTTCTGCATGTGTGACTCTGTTCTGTTTTGTAATTCAGTTCAAGTGTAACGGTTTTTACATTCCCTCTAAAAGTGATACCTTATGAGAAGTGTCCTTTTCTGTGTGACTTATTTCACTTAGAATCGTCGTACCTAAATCCACTCATCATGCTGCTACTAACCTTATGACATTGATTTCATGGCTGAGTGATATTCCATTGTACATAAGGACCACAACTTCTTTATCCATTTTTCTCTTTCCTTGGATATTTAAGGTGGAATGAAGTGGAGGTCCTTGTCAACAGAGCAGCCCTCAACTTTGGGGTGCTTGTGTCTTGCTGATTTTTCATTTTCCCAATTTATACCCCCATGAGTGGAAGTGCCCTATGCTCTCTAAGCTGTGTTTTTTAGATGTTTCAGGACTCACCGTACACTTCTCCAGAGTGGCTGTTGGCAATTTACATCCCGCCCATCAGTGTAGCAAGGCTCCCATTTCTCCATGGCCTGTCCTGCATTTCTGGTTTTGACACTTTTTTCAGCATGGCCCTTTTGACCGATGGGAAGCGAGACTTCTCTGTAGCGCTGATTTGCCTTTCCAGATTGCTTGGTTGGCCAAAAAGGGCGTATGCGTTTTTTCCTGAATATATTCAGGAAAAAACGCATACGCCCTTTTTGGCCAAGGGCATCATTGTCAACGTTTTGCCGCTTTTCATGTGCTTTAAACGCGATTCGTATCTACCTCCTGAAATCTGTTTCGTGCAATTCTGCCTTGATTTCAAATCCTCTTCTTTGCCTTCCCTCAATATATTTGTGGACGAGAGTTATCATTTATAACTCTGCAGGTTTGTGAATTGCAGTGCCCTGAACCTCCATTTTACAACTCGCTTTTTTGGGAGCTGGCCGCAAAAGCGCAGGATGGCTTCAGGCCCTGTTCTGGTTCCGGGGGGCAGGCTGAGCCTGTGGTTAATTCTTCTTCCTGATGGGAAAATAGAGTGACCTGTGCCTGTCCCGACACCAAGAGCTAGTCTCTCGTTGGTTCCCCGTCTTCCCGTTCATCCTCAGGACAAATTGCAACCTGTACGGAACAGGAGGTTAAAGGTGCTGATGCTCCAAGTAGGGAGATTGCTAGTAAAGCGGCTGGAATGGCGAACCCGGGCACAAGGAGATGAGAAATGAGGTGCGTTTTAGAAACCTTTCCCCATCACACGGTGTACCATCTTCTGGGTTTCTCATGCATGTTTTCGATGTAGGAAGATGCCCTTGAACCTGGAGATTTGGGACCCATGCGATGGGTACCACGCAGTATTACTTTAAAGGGTCTGCGTTTGCTCACCCAACCTCACCAATCCTCTCAGCCCCAAGAGTGTCCACCCTTATGTCTCATCTAGCTGTGGGTCTAGATATGGTCAACCCAGGTTTCATCACAGCCCCTGAACTCATTGTGTAAGAATTTCTATCTCTTTCACTGTCGTTGTTTCATGGGTTTTTCAAAGTAATTTATTTTCATAATGGGGTTTAGCTGCTTTTCACGGCTGTGTTTATGCCGCTTTACACCCACTTGACACACTAACAGAGAGATATCAATACATAGGTTTTAAGATTATTACTAGTCAGATATATTCTTGTGCGGTGAATAGGGCGTGTTGAGTCCAGTTCTCTGAGCAAGGAGTAGGTCTTGTCTACTACATATTGGGTTTATGGAATGGTATCTGAGCTAATTTGATACCCTTGTTTTATGTATCACCCCACCTCACCTTTCCCGTTAAGCAGCCATAGTCTGTTTTCTGCATGTGTGACTCTGTTCTGTTTTGTAATTCAGTTCAAGTGTAACGGTTTTTACATTCCCTCTAAAAGTGATACCTTATGAGAAGTGTACTTTTCTTGTGTGACTTATTTCACTTAGAATCGTCGTACTTAAATCCACTCATCATGCTGCTACTAACCTTATGACATTGATTTCATGGCTGAGTGATATTCCATTGTACATAAGGACCACAACTTCTTTATCCATTTTTCTCTTTCCTGGGATATTTAAGGTGGAATGAAGTGGAGGTCCTTGTCAACAGAGCAGCCCTCAACTTTGGGGTGCTTGTGTCTTGCTGATTTTTCATTTTCCCAATTTATACCCCCATGAGTGGAAGTGCCCTATGCTCTCTAAGCTGTGTTTTTCAGATGTTTCAGGACACACCGTACACTTCTCCAGAGTGGCTGTTGGCAATTTACATCCCGCCCATCAGTGTAGCAAGGCTCCCATTTCTCCATGGCCTGTCCTGCATTTCTGGTTTTGACACTTTTTTCAGCATGGCCCTTTTGACGGATGGGAATCGAGACTTCTTTGTAGCGCTGATTTGCCTTTCCAGGTTGCTTGGTTGGCCAAAAAGGGCGTATGCGTTTTTTCCTGAATATATTCAGGAAAAAACGCATACGCCCTTTTTGGCCAAGGGCATCATTGTCAACATTTTGCCGCTTTTCATGTGCTTTAAAGGCGATTCGAATCTACCTCCTGAAATCTGTTTCCTGCAATTCTGCCTTGATTTCAAATCCTCTTCTTTGCCTTCCCTCAATATATTTGTGGACGAGAGTTATCATTTATAACTCTGCAGGTTTGTGAATTGCAGTGCCCTGGACCTCCATTTTACAACTCGCTTTTTTGGGAGCTGGCCGCAAAAGCGCAGGATGGCTTCAGGCCCTGTTCTGGTTCCGGGGGGCAGGCTGAGCCTGTGGTTAATTCTTCTTCCTGATGGGAAAATAGAGTGACCTGTGCCTGTCCCAACACCAAGAGCTAGTCTCTCGTTGGTTCCCCGTCTTCCCGTTCATCCTCAGGACAAATTGCAACCTGTACGGAACAGGAGGTTAAAGGTGCTGATTTTCCAAGTAGGGAGATTGCTAGTAAAGCGGCTGGAATGGCGAACCCGGGCACAAGGAGATGAGAAATGAGGTGCGTTTTAGAAACCTTTCCCCATCACACGGTGTACTATCTTCTGGGTTTCTCATGCATGTTTTCGATGTAGGAAGATGCCCTTGAAGCTGGAGATTTGGGACCCATTCGATGGGTACCACGCAGTATTACTTTAAAGGGTCTGCGTTTGCTCACCCAACCTCACCAAACCTCTCAGCCCCAAGAGTGTCCACCCTTATGTCTCATCCAGCTGTGGGTCTAGATATGGTCAATCCAGGTTGCATCACAGCCCCTGAACGCATTGTGTAAGAATTTCTCTCTCTTTCACTGTCGTTATTTCATGGGTTTTTCAAAGTAATTTATTTTCATAATGGGGTTTAGCTGCTTTTCACTGCTGTGTTTATGCCGCTTTACACCCACTTGACACACTATCAGAGAGATATCAATACATAGGTTTTAAGATTATTACTAGTCAGATATATTCTTGTGCGGTGAATAGGGCGTGTTGAGTCCAGTTCTCTGAGCAAGGAGTAGGTCTTGTCTATTACATATTGGGTTTATGGAACGGTATCTGAGCTAATTTGATACCCTTGTTTTATGTATCACCCCACCTCACCTTTCCCGTTAAGCAGCCATAGTCTGTTTTCTGCATGTGTGACTCTGTTCTGTTTTGTAATTCAGTTCAAGTGTAACGGTTTTTACATTCCCTCTAAAAGTGATACCTTATGAGAAGTGTCCTTTTCTGTGTGACTTATTTCACTTAGAATCGTCGTACCTAAATCCACTCATCATGCTGCTACTAACCTTATGACATTGATTTCATGGCTGAATGATATTCCATTGTACATAAGGACCACAACTTCTTTATCCATTTTTCTCTTTCCTGGGATATTTAAGGTGGAATGAAGTGGAGGTCCTTGTCAACAGAGCAGCCCTAAACTTTGGGGTGCTTGTGTTTTGCTGATTTTTAATTTTCCCAATTTATACCCCCATGAGTGGAAGTGCCCTATGCTCTCTAAGCTGTGTTTTTTAGATGTTTCAGGACTCACCGTACACTTCTCCAGAGTGGCTGTTGGCAATTTACATCCCGCCCATCAGTGTAGCAAGGCTCCCATTTCTCCATGGCCTGTCCTACATTTCTGGTTTTGACACTTTTTTCAGCATGGCCCTTTTGACCGATGGGAAGCGAGACTTCTCTGTAGCGCTGATTTGCCTTTCCAGGTTGCTTGGTTGGCCAAAAAGGGCGTATGCGTTTTTTCCTGAATATATTCAGGAAAAAACGCATACGCCCTTTTTGGCCAAGGGCATCATTGTCAACGTTTTGCCGCTTTTCATGTGCTTTAAAGGCGATTCGTATCTACCTCCTGAAATCTGTTTCGTGCAATTCTGCCTTGATTTCAAATCCTCTTCTTTGCCTTCCCTCAATATATTTGTGGACGAGAGTTATCATTTATAACTCTGCAGGTTTGTGAATTGCAGTGCCCTGAACCTCTATTTTACAACTCGCTTTTTTGGGAGCTGGCCGCAAAAGCGCAGGATGGCTTCAGGCCCTGTTCTGGTTCCGGGGGGCAGGCTGAGCCTGTGGTTAATTCTTCTTCCTGATGGGAAAATAGAGTGACCTGTGCCTGTCCCGACACCAAGAGCTAGTCTCTCGTTGGTTCCCCGTCTTCCCGTTCATCCTCAGGACAAATTGCAACCTGTACGGAACAGGAGGTTAAAGGTGCTGATGCTCCAAGTAGGGAGATTGCTAGTAAATCGGCTGGAATGGCGAACCCGGGCACAAGGAGATGAGAAATGAGGTGCGTTTTAGAAACCTTTCCCCATCACACGGTGTACCATCTTCTGGGTTTCTCATGCATGTTTTCGATGTAGGAAGATGCCCTTGAACCTGGAGATTTGGGACCCATGCAATGGGTACCACGCAGTATTACTTTAAAGGGTCTGCGTTTGCTCACCCAACCTCACCAAACCTCTCAGCCCCAAGAGTGTCCACCCTTATGTCTCATCCAGCTGTGGGTCTAGATATGGTCAATCCAGGTTGCATCACAGCCCATGAACTCATTGTGTAAGAATTTCTGTCTCTTTCACTGTCGTTGTTTCATGGGTTTTTCAAAGTAATTTATTTTCATAATGGGGTTTAGCTGCTTTTCACGGCTGTGTTTATGCCGCTTTACACCCACTTGACACACTAACAGAGAGATATCAATACATAGGTTTTAAGATTATTACTAGTCAGATATATTCTTGTGCGGTGAATAGGGCGTGTTGAGTCCAGTTCTCTGAGCAAGGAGTAGGTCTTGTCTACTACATATTGGGTTTATGGAACGGTATCTGAGCTAATTTGATACCCTTGTTTTAAGTATCACCCCACCTCACCTTTCCCGTTAAGCAGCCATAGTCTGTTTTCTGCATGTGTGACTCTGTTCTGTTTTGTAATTCAGTTCAAGTGTAACGGTTTTTACATTCCCTCTATAAGTGATACCTTATGAGAAGTGTCCTTTTCTGTGTGACTTATTTCAGTTAGAATCGTCGTACCTAAATCCACTCATCATGCTGCTACTAACCTTATGACATTGATTTCATGGCTGAGTGATATTCCATTGTACATAAGGACCACAACTTCTTTACCCATTTTTCTCTTTCCTTGGATATTTAAGGTGGAATGAAGTGGAGGTCCTTGTCAACAGAGCAGCCCTCAACTTTGGGGTGCTTGTGTCTTGCTGATTTTTCATTTTCCCAATTTATACCCCCATGAGTGGAAGTGCCCTATGCTCTCTAAGCTGTGTTTTTTAGATGTTTCAGGACACACCGTACACTTCTCCAGAGTGGCTGTTGGCAATTTACATCCCGCCCATCAGTGTAGCAAGGCTCCCATTTCTCCATGGCCTGTCCTGCATTTCTGGTTTTGAGACTTTTTTCAGCATGGCCCTTTTGACCGATGGGTAGCGAGTCTTCTTTGTAGCGCTGATTTGCCTTTCCAGGTTGCTTGGTTGGCCAAAAAGGGCGTATGCGTTTTTTCCTGAATATATTCAGGAAAAAACGCATACGCCCTTTTTGGCCAAGGGCATCATTGTCAACGTTTTGCCGCTTTTCATGTGCTTTAAAGGCGATTCGAATCTACCTCCTGAAATCTGTTTCCTGCATTTCTGCCTTGATTTCAAATCCTCTTCTTTGCCTTCCCTCAATATATTTGTGGACGAGAGTTATCATTTATAACTCTGCAGGTTTGTGAATTGCAGTGCCCTGAACCTCCATTTTACAACTCGCTTTTTTGGGAGCTGGCCGCAAAATCACAGAATGGATTCAGGCCCTGTTCTGGTTCCGGGGGGCAGGCTGAGCCTGTGGTTAATTCTTCTTTCTGATGGGAAAATAGAGTGACCTGTGCCTGTCCCAACACCAAGAGCTAGTCTCTCGTTGGTTCCCCGTCTTCCCGTTCATCCTCAGGACAAATTGCAACCTGTACGGAACAGGAGGTTAAAGGTGCTGATGCTCCAAGTAGGGAGATTGCTAGTAAAGCGGCTGGAATGGCGAACCCGGGCACAAGGAGATGAGAAATGAGGTGCGTTTTAGAAACCTTTCCCCATCACACGGTGTACCATCTTCTGGGTTTCTCATGCATGTTTTCGATGTAGGAAGATGCCCTTGAAGCTGGAGATTTGGGACCCATGCGATGGGTACCACGCAGTATTATTTTAAAGGGTCTGCGTTTGCTCACCCAACCTCACCAAACCTCTCAGCCCCAAGAGTGTCCACCCTTATGTCTCATCCAGCTGTGGGTCTAGATATGGTCAATCCAGGTTGCATCACAGCCCCTGAACGCATTGTGTAAGAATTTCTCTCTCTTTCACTGTCGTTGTTTCATGGGTTTTTCAAAGTAATTTATTTTCATAATGGGGTTTAGCTGCTTTTCACGGCTGTGTTTATGCCGCTTTACACCCACTTGACACACTAACAGAGAGATATCAATACATAGGTTTTAAAATTATTACTAGTCAGATATATTCTTGTGCGGTGAATAGGGCGTGTTGAGTCCAGTTCTCTGAGCAAGGAGTAGGTCTTGTCTATTACATATTGGGTTTATGGAACGGTATCTGAGCTAATTTGATACCCTTGTTTTATGTATCACCCCACCTCACCTTTCCCGTTAAGCAGCCATAGTGTGTTTTCTGCATGTGTGACTCTGTTCTGTTTTGTAATTCAGTTCAAGTGTAACGGTTTTTACATTCCCTCTATCAGTGATACCTTATGAGAAGTGTCCTTTTCTGTGTGACTTATTTCACTTAGAATTGTCGTACCTAAATCCACTCATCATGCTGCTACTAACCTTACGACATTGATTTCATGGCTGAGTGATATTCCATTGTACATAAGGACCACAACTTCTTTATCCATTTTTCTCCCTCCTGGGATATTGAAGGTGGAATGAAGTGGAGGTCCTTGTCAACAGAGCAGCCCTAAACTTTGGGGTGCTTGTGTCTTGCTGATTTTTCATTTTCCCAATTTATACCCCCATGAGTGGAAGTGCCCTATGCTCTCTAAGCTGTGTTTTTTAGATGTTTCAGGACACACCGTACACTTCTCCAGAGTGGCTGTTGGCAATTTACATCCCGCCCATCAGTGTAGCAAGGCTCCCATTTCTCCATGGCCTGTCCTGCATTTCTGGTTTTGAGACTTTTTTCAGCATGGCCCTTTTGACTGATGGGTAGCGAGTCTTCTTTGTAGCGCTGATTTGCCTTTCCAGGTTGCTTGGTTGGCCAAAAAGGGCGTATGCGTTTTTTCCTGAATATATTCAGGAAAAAACGCATACGCCCTTTTTGGCCAAGGGCATCATTGTCAACGTTTTGCCGCTTTTCATGTGCTTTAAAGGCGATTCGAATCTACCTCCTGAAATCCGTTTCCTGCATTTCTGCCTTGATTTCAAATCCTCTTCTTTGCCTTCCCTCAATATATTTGTGGACGAGAGTTATCATTTATAACTCTGCATGTTTGTGAATTGCAGTGCCCTGAAGCTCCATTGTACAACTCGCTTTTTTGGGAGCTGGCCGCAAAAGCGCAGGATGGCTTCAGGCCCTGTTCTGGTTCCGGGGGGGAGGATGAGCCTGTGGTTAATTCTTCTTCCTGATGGGAAAATAGAGTGACCTGTGCCTGTCCCGACACCAAGAGCTAGTCTCTCGTTGGTTCCCCGTCTTCCCGTTCATCCTCAGGACAAATTGCAACCTGTACGGAACAGGAGGTTAAAGGTGCTGATGCTCCAAGTAGGGAGATTGCTAGTAAAGTGGCTGGAATGGTGAACCCGGGCACAAGGAGATGAGAAATGAGGTGCGTTTTAGAAACCTTTCCCCATCACACGGTGTACCATCTTCTGGGTTTCTCATGCATGTTTTTGATGTAGGAAGATGCCCTTGAACCTGGAGATTTGGGACCCATGCGATGGGTACCACGCAGTATTACTTTAAAGGGTCTGCGTTTGCTCACCCAACCTCACCAAACCTCTCAGCCCCAAGAGTGTCCACCCTTATGTCTCATCCAGCTGTGCGTCTAGATATGGTCAATCCAGGTTGCATCACAGCCCCTGAACTCATTGTGTACGAATTTCTATCTCTTTCACTGTCGTTGTTTCATGGGTTTTTCAAAGTAATTTATTTTCATAATGGGGTTTAGCTGCTTTTCACGGCTGTGTTTATGCCGCTTTACACCCACTTGACACACTAACAGAGAGATATCAATACATAGGTTTTAAGATTATTACTAGTCAGATATATTCTTGTGCGGTGAATAGGGCGTGTTGAGTCCAGTTCTCTGAGCAAGGAGTAGGTCTTGTCTATTACATATTGGGTTTATGGAACGGTATCTGAGCTAATTTGAAACCCTTGTTTTATGTATCACCCCACCTCACCTTTCCCGTTAAGCAGCCATAGTGTGTTTTCTGCATGTGTGACTCTGTTTCTTTTGTAATTCAGTGCAAGTGTAACGGTTTTTACATTCCCTCTATCAGTGATACCTTATGAGAAGTGTCCTTTTCTGTGTGACTTATTTCACTTAGAATCGTCGTACCTAAATCCACTCATCATGCTGCTACTAACCTTATGACATTGATTTCATGGCTGAGTGATATTCCATTGTACATAAGGACCACAACTTCTTTATCCATTTTTCTCTTTCCTGGGATATTTAAGGTGGAATGAAGTGGAGGTCCTTGTCAACAGAGCAGCCCTCAACTTTGGGGTGCTTGTGTTTTGCTGATTTTTAATTTTCCCAATTTATACCCCCATGAGTGGAAGTGCCCTATGCTCTCTAAGCTGTGTTTTTTAGATGTTTCAGGACTCACCGTACACTTCTCCAGAGTGGCTGTTGGCAATTTACATCCCGCCCATCAGTGTAGCAAGGCTCCCATTTCTCCATGGCCTGTCCTGCATTTCTGGTTTTGACACTTTTTTCAGCATGGCCCTTTTGATGGATGGGAAGCGAGACTTCTCTGTAGCGCTGATTTGCCTTTCCAGGATGCTTGGTTGGCCAAAAAGGGCGTATGCGTTTTTTCCTGAATATATTCAGGAAAAAACGCATACGCCCTTTTTGGCCAAGGGCATCATTGTCAACGTTTTGCCGCTTTTCATGTGCTTTAAAGGCGATTCGTATCTACCTCCTGAAATCTGTTTCCTGCAATTCTGCCTTGATTTCAAATCCTCTTCTTTGCCTTCCCTCAATATATTTGTGGACGAGAGTTATCATTTATAACTCTGCAGGTTTGTGAATTGCAGTGCCCTGAACCTCCATTTTACAACTCGCTTTTTTGGGAGCTGGCCGCAAAAGCGCAGGATGGCTTCAGGCCCTGTTCTGGTTCCGGGGGGCAGGCTGAGCCTGTGGTTAATTCTTCTTCCTGATGGGAAAATAGAGTGACCTGTGCCTGTCCCGACACCAAGAGCTAGTCTCTCGTTGGTTCCCCGTCTTCCCGTTCATCCTCAGGACAAATTGCAACCTGTACGGAACAGGAGGTTAAAGGTGATGATGCTCCAAGTAGGGAGATTGCTAGTAAATCGGCTGGAATGGCGAACCCGGGCACAAGGAGATGAGAAATGAGGTGCGTTTTAGAAACCTTTCCCCATCACACGGTGTACCATCTTCTGGGTTTCTCATGCATGTTTTCGATGTAGGAAGATGCCCTTGAACCTGGAGATTTGGGACCCATGCGATGGGTACCACGCAGTATTACTTTAAAGGGTCTGCGTTTGCTCACCCAACCTCACCAAACCTCTCAGCCCCAAGAGTGTCCACCCTTATGTCTCATCCAGCTGTGGGTCTAGATATGGTCAATCCAGGTTGCATCACAGCCCATGAACTCATTGTGTAAGAATTTCTGTCTCTTTCACTGTCGTTGTTTCATGGGTTTTTCAAAGTAATTTATTTTCATAATGGGGTTTAGCTGCTTTTCACGGCTGTGTTTATGCCGCTTTACACCCACTTGACACACTAACAGAGAGATATCAATACATAGGTTTTAAGATTATTACTAGTCAGATATATTCTTGTGCGGTGAATAGGGCGTGTTGAGTCCAGTTCTCTGAGCAAGGAGTAGGTCTTGTCTACTACATATTGGGTTTATGGAACGGTATCTGAGCTAATTTGATACCCTTGTTTTATGTATCACCCCACCTCACCTTTCCCGTTAAGCAGCCATAGTCTGTTTTCTGCATGTGTGACTCTGTTCTGTTTTGTAATTCAGTTCAAGTGTAACGGTTTTTACATTCCCTCTAAAAGTGATACCTTATGAGAAGTGTCCTTTTCTGTGTGACTTATTTCAGTTAGAATCGTCGTACCTAAATCCACTCATCATGCTGCTACTAACCTTATGACATTGATTTCATGGCTGAGTGATATTCCATTGTACATAAGGACCACAACTTCTTTATCCATTTTTCTCTTTCCTTGGATATTTAAGGTGGAATGAAGTGGAGGTCCTTGTCAACAGAGCAGCCCTCAACTTTGGGGTGCTTGTGTCTTGCTGATTTTTCATTTTCCCAATTTATACCCCCATGAGTGGAAGTGCCCTATGCTCTCTAAGCTGTGTTTTTCAGATGTTTCAGGACACACCGTACACTTCTCCAGAGTGGCTGTTGGCAATTTACATCCCGCCCATCAGTGTAGCAAGGCTCTCATTTCTCCATGGCCTGTCCTGCATTTCTGGTTTTGACACTTTTTTCAGCATGGCCCTTTTGACCGATGGGAAGCGAGACTTCTTTGTAGCGCTGATTTGCCTTTCCAGGTTGCTTGGTTGGCCAAAAAGGGCGTATGCGTTTTTTCCTGAATATATTCAGGAAAAAACGCATACGCCCTTTTTGGCCAAGGGCATCATTGTCAACATTTTGCCGCTTTTCATGTGCTTTAAAGGCGATTCGAATCTACCTCCTGAAATCTGTTTCGTGCAATTCTGCCTTGATTTCAAATCCTCTTCTTTGCCTTCCCTCAATATATTTGTGGATGAGAGTTATCATTTATAACTCTGCAGGTTTGTGAATTGCAGTGCCCTGAACCTCAACCTCCATTTTACAACTCGCTTTTTTGGGAGCTGGCCGCAAAATCGCAGAATGGCTTCAGGCCCTGTTCTGGTTCCGGGGGGCAGGCTGAGCCTGTGGTTAATTCTTCTTCCTGATGGGAAAATAGAGTGACCTGTGCCTGTCCCAACACCAAGAGCTAGTCTCTCGTTGGTTCCCCGTCTTCCCGTTCATCCTCAGGACAAATTGCAACCTGTACGGAACAGGAGGTTAAAGGTGCTGATGCTCCAAGTAGGGAGATTGCTAGTAAAACGGCTGGAATGGCGAACCCGGGCACAAGGAGATGAGAAATGAGGTGCGTTTTAGAAACCTTTCCCCATCACACGGTGTACCATCTTCTGGGTTTCTCATGCATGTTTTCGATGTAGGAAGATGCCCTTGAAGCTGGAGATTTGGGACCCATGCGATGGGTACCACGCAGTATTATTTTAAAGGGTCTGCGTTTGCTCACCCAACCTCACCAAACCTCTCAGCCCCAAGAGTGTCCACCCTTATGTCTCATCCAGCTGTGGGTCTAGATATGGTCAATCCAGGTTGCATCACAGCCCCTGAACTCATTGTGTACGAATTTCTCTCTCTTTCACTGTCGTTGTTTCATGGGTTTTTCAAAGTAATTTATTTTCATAATGGGGTTTAGCTGCTTTTCACGGCTGTGTTTATGCCGCTTTACACCCACTTGACACACTAACAGAGAGATATCAATACATATGTTTTAAGATTATTACTAGTCAGATATATTCTTGTGCGGTGAATAGGGCGTGTTGAGTCCAGTTCTCTGAGCAAGGAGTAGGTCTTGTCTACTACATATTGGGTTTATGGAACGGTATCTGAGCTAATTTGATACCCTTGTTTTATGTATCACCCCACCTCACCTTTCCCGTTAAGCAGCCATAGTCTGTTTTCTGCATGTGTGACTCTGTTCTGTTTTGTAATTCAGTTCAAGTGTAACGGTTTTTACATTCCCTCTAAAAGTGATACCTTATGAGAAGTGTCCTTTTCTGTGTGACTTATTTCACTTAGAATCGTCGTACCTAAATCCACTCATCATGCTGCTACTAACCTTATGACATTGATTTCATGGCTGAGTGATATTCCATTGTACATAAGGACCACAACTTCTTTATCCATTTTTCTCTTTCCTTGGATATTTAAGGTGGAATGAAGTGGAGGTCCTTGTCAACAGAGCAGCCCTCAACTTTGGGGTGCTTGTGTCTTGCTGATTTTTCATTTTCCCAATTTATACCCCCATGAGTGGAAGTGCCCTATGCTCTCTAAGCTGTGTTTTTCAGATGTTTCAGGACACACCGTACACTTCTCCAGAGTGGCTGTTGGCAATTTACATCCCGCCCATCAGTGTAGCAAGGCTCTCATTTCTCCATGGCCTGTCCTGCATTTCTGGTTTTGACACTTTTTTCAGCATGGCCCTTTTGACCGATGGGAAGCGAGACTTCTCTGTAGCGCTGATTTGCCTTTCCAGGATGCTTGGTTGGCCAAAAAGGGCGTATGCGTTTTTTCCTGAATATATTCAGGAAAAAACGCATACGCCCTTTTTGGCCAAGGGCATCATTGTCAACGTTTTGCCGCTTTTCATGTGCTTTAAAGGCGATTCGTATCTACCTCCTGAAATCTGTTTCGTGCAATTCTGCCTTGATTTCAAATCCTCTTCTTTGCCTTCCCTCAATATATTTGTGGACGAGAGTTATCATTTATAACTCTGCAGGTTTGTGAATTGCAGTGCCCTGAACCTCCATTTTACAACTCGCTTTTTTGGGAGCTGGCCGCAAAAGCGCAGGATGGCTTCAGGCCCTGTTCTGGTTCCGGGGGGCAGGCTGAGCCTGTGGTTAATTCTTCTTCCTGATGGGAAAATAGAGTGACCTGTGCCTGTCCCGACACCAAGAGCTAGTCTCTCGTTGGTTCCCCGTCTTCCCGTTCATCCTCAGGACAAATTGCAACCTGTACGGAACAGGAGGTTAAAGGTGCTGATGCTCCAAGTAGGGAGATTGCTAGTAAAGCGGCTGGAATGGCGAACCCGGGCACAAGGAGATGAGAAATGAGGTGCGTTTTAGAAACCTTTCCCCATCACACGGTGTACCATCTTCTGGGTTTCTCATGCATGTTTTCGATGTAGGAAGATGCCCTTGAACCTGGAGATTTGGGACCCATGCGATGGGTACCACGCAGTATTACTTTAAAGGGTCTGCGTTTGCTCACCCAACCTCACCAAACCTCTCAGCCCCAAGAGTGTCCACCCTTATGTCTCATCCAGCTGTGGGTCTAGATATGGTCAATCCAGGTTGCATCACAGCCCCTGAACTCATTGTGTAAGAATTTCTATCTCTTTCACTGTCTTTGTTTCATGGGTGTTTCAAAGTAATTTATTTTTATAATGGGGTTTAGCTGCTTTTCACTGCTGTGTTTATGCCGCTTTACACCCACTTGACACACTAACAGAGAGATATCAGTACATAGGTTTTAAGATTATTACTAGTCAGATATATTCTTGTGCGGTGAATAGGGCGTGTTGAGTCCAGTTCTCTGAGCAAGGAGTAGGTCTTGTCTATTACATATTGGGTTTATGGAACGGTATCTGAGCTAATTTGAAACCCTTGTTTTATGTATCACCCCACCTCACCTTTCCCGTTAAGCAGCCATAGTGTGTTTTCTGCATGTGTGACTCTGTTCTGTTTTGTAATTCAGTGCAAGTGTAACGGTTTTTACATTCCCTCTATCAGTGATACCTTATGAGAAGTGTCCTTTTCTGTGTGACTTATTTCACTTAGAATCGTCGTACCTAAATCCACTCATTATGGTGCTACTAACCGTATGACATTGATTTCATGGCTGAGTGATATTCCATTGTACATAAAGACCACAACTTTATTATCCATTTTTCTCTTTCCTGGGATATTTAAGGTGGAATGAAGTGGAGGTCCTTGTCAACAGAGCAGCCCTCAACTTTGGGTGCTTGTGTCTTGCTGATTTTTAATTTTCCCAATTTATACACCCATGAGTGGAAGTGCCCTATGCTCTCTAAGCTGTGTTTTTCAGATGTTTCAGGACACACCGTACACTTCTCCAGAGTGGCTGTTGGCAATTTACATCCCGCCCATCAGTGTAGCAAGGCTCCCATTTCTCCATGGCCTGTCCTGCATTTCTGGTTTGACACTTTTTTCAGCATGGCCCTTTTGACCGATGGGAAGCGAGACTTCTCTGTAGCGCTGATTTGCCTTTCCAGGTTGCTTGGTTGGCCAAAAAGGGCGTATGCGTTTTTTCCTGAATATATTCAGGAAAAAACGCATACGCCCTTTTTGGCCAAGGGCATCATTGTCAACGTTTTGCCGCTTTTCATGTGCTTTAAAGGCGATTCGAATCTACCTCCTGAAATCTGTTTCGTGCAATTCTGCCTTGATTTCAAATCCTCTTCTTTGCCTTCCCTCAATATATTTGTGGACGAGAGTTATCATTTATAACTCTGCAGGTTTGTGAATTGCAGTGCCCTGAACCTCCATTTTACAACTCGCTTTTTTGGGAGCTGGCCGCAAAAGTGCAGTATGGCTTCAGGCCCTGTTCTGGTTCCGGGGGGCAGGCTGAGCCTGTGGTTAATTCTTCTTCCTGATGGGAAAATAGAGTGACCAGTGCCTGTCCCGACACCAAGAGCTAGTCTCTCGTTGGTTCCCCGTCTTCCCGTTCATCCTCAGGACAAATTGCAACCTGTACGGAACAGGAGGTTAAAGGTGCTGATGTTCCAAGTAGGGAGATTGCTAGTAAAGCGGCTGGAATGGCGAACCCGGGCACAAGGAGATGAGAAATGATGTGCGTTTTAGAAACCTTTCCCCATCACACGGTGTACCATCTTCTGGGTTTCTCATGCATGTTTTCGATGTAGGAAGATGCCCTTGAACCTGGAGATTTGGGACCCATGCGATGGGTACCACGCAGTATTACTTTAAAGGGTCTGCATTTGCTCACCCAACCTCACCAAACCTCTCAGCCCCAAGAGTGTCCACCCTTATGTCTCATCCAGCTGTGGGTCTAGATATGGTCAATCCAGGTTGCATCACAGCCCCTGAACGCATTGTGTAAGAATTTCTGTCTCTTTCACTGTCGTTGTTTCATGGGTTTTTCAAAGTAATTTATTTTCATAATGGGGTTTAGCTGCTTTTCACGGCTGTGTTTATGCCGCTTTACACCTACTTGACACACTAACAGAGAGATATCAATACATAGGTTTTAAGATTATTACTAGTCAGATATATTCTTGTGCGGTGAATAGGGCGTGTTGAGTCCAGTTCTCTGAGCAAGGAGTAGGTCTTGTCTACTACATATTGGGTTTATGGAACGGTATCTGAGCTAATTTGATACCCTTGTTTTATGTATCACCCCACCTCACCTTTCCCGTTAAGCAGCCATAGTCTGTTTTCTGCATGTGTGACTCTGTTCTGTTTTGTAATTCAGTTCAAGTGTAACGGTTTTTACATTCCCTCTAAAAGTGATACCTTATGAGAAGTGTCCTTTTCTGTGTGACTTATTTCACTTAGAATCGTCGTACCTAAATCCACTCATCATGCTGCTACTAACCTTATGACATTGATTTCATGGCTGAGTGATATTCCATTGTACATAAGGACCACAACTTCTTTATCCATTTTTCTCTTTCCTTGGATATTTAAGGTGGAATGAAGTGGAGGTCCTTGTCAACAGAGCAGCCCTCAACTTTGGGGTGCTTGTGTCTTGCTGATTTTTCATTTTCCCAATTTATACCCCCATGAGTGGAAGTGCCCTATGCTCTCTAAGCTGTGTTTTTTAGATGTTTCAGGACTCACCGTACACTTCTCCAGAGTGGCTGTTGGCAATTTACATCCCGCCCATCAGTGTAGCAAGGCTCCCATTTCTCCATGGCCTGTCCTGCATTTCTGGTTTTGACACTTTTTTCAGCATGGCCCTTTTGACCGATGGGAAGCGAGACTTCTCTGTAGCGCTGATTTGCCTTTCCAGATTGCTTGGTTGGCCAAAAAGGGCGTATGCGTTTTTTCCTGAATATATTCAGGAAAAAACGCATACGCCCTTTTTGGCCAAGGGCATCATTGTCAACGTTTTGCCGCTTTTCATGTGCTTTAAAGGCGATTCGTATCTACCTCCTGAAATCTGTTTCGTGCAATTCTGCCTTGATTTCAAATCCTCTTCTTTGCCTTCCCTCAATATATTTGTGGACGAGAGTTATCATTTATAACTCTGCAGGTTTGTGAATTGCAGTGCCCTGAACCTCCATTTTACAACTCGCTTTTTTGGGAGCTGGCCGCAAAAGCGCAGGATGGCTTCAGGCCCTGTTCTGGTTCCGGGGGGCAGGCTGAGCCTGTGGTTAATTCTTCTTCCTGATGGGAAAATAGAGTGACCTGTGCCTGTCCCGACACCAAGAGCTAGTCTCTCGTTGGTTCCCCGTCTTCCCGTTCATCCTCAGGACAAATTGCAACCTGTACGGAACAGGAGGTTAAAGGTGCTGATGCTCCAAGTAGGGAGATTGCTAGTAAAGCGGCTGGAATGGCGAACCCGGGCACAAGGAGATGAGAAATGAGGTGCGTTTTAGAAACCTTTCCCCATCACACGGTGTACCATCTTCTGGGTTTCTCATGCATGTTTTCGATGTAGGAAGATGCCCTTGAACCTGGAGATTTGGGACCCATGCGATGGGTACCACGCAGTATTACTTTAAAGGGTCTGCGTTTGCTCACCCAACCTCACCAATCCTCTCAGCCCCAAGAGTGTCCACCCTTATGTCTCATCTAGCTGTGGGTCTAGATATGGTCAACCCAGGTTTCATCACAGCCCCTGAACTCATTGTGTAAGAATTTCTATCTCTTTCACTGTCGTTGTTTCATGGGTTTTTCAAAGTAATTTATTTTCATAATGGGGTTTAGCTGCTTTTCACGGCTGTGTTTATGCCGCTTTACACCCACTTGACACACTAACAGAGAGATATCAATACATAGGTTTTAAGATTATTACTAGTCAGATATATTCTTGTGCGGTGAATAGGGCGTGTTGAGTCCAGTTCTCTGAGCAAGGAGTAGGTCTTGTCTACTACATATTGGGTTTATGGAATGGTATCTGAGCTAATTTGATACCCTTGTTTTATGTATCACCCCACCTCACCTTTCCCGTTAAGCAGCCATAGTCTGTTTTCTGCATGTGTGACTCTGTTCTGTTTTGTAATTCAGTTCAAGTGTAACGGTTTTTACATTCCCTCTAAAAGTGATACCTTATGAGAAGTGTACTTTTCTTGTGTGACTTATTTCACTTAGAATCGTCGTACTTAAATCCACTCATCATGCTGCTACTAACCTTATGACATTGATTTCATGGCTGAGTGATATTCCATTGTACATAAGGACCACAACTTCTTTATCCATTTTTCTCTTTCCTGGGATATTTAAGGTGGAATGAAGTGGAGGTCCTTGTCAACAGAGCAGCCCTCAACTTTGGGGTGCTTGTGTCTTGCTGATTTTTCATTTTCCCAATTTATACCCCCATGAGTGGAAGTGCCCTATGCTCTCTAAGCTGTGTTTTTCAGATGTTTCAGGACACACCGTACACTTCTCCAGAGTGGCTGTTGGCAATTTACATCCCGCCTATCAGTGTAGCAAGGCTCTCATTTCTCCATGGCCTGTCCTGCATTTCTGGTTTTGACACATTTTTCAGCATGGCCCTTTTGACCGATGGGAAGCGAGACTTCTTTGTAGCGCTGATTTGCCTTTCCAGGTTGCTTGGTTGGCCAAAAAGGGCGTATGCGTTTTTTCCTGAATATAGTCAGGAAAAAACGCATACGCCCTTTTTGGCCAAGGGCATCATTGTCAACATTTTGCCGCTTTTCATGTGCTTTAAAGGCGATTCGAATCTACCTCCTGAAATCTGTTTCCTGCAATTCTGCCTTGATTTCAAATCCTCTTCTTTGCCTTCCCTCAATATATTTGTGGACGAGAGTTATCATTTATAACTCTGCAGGTTTGTGAATTGCAGTGCCCTGAACCTCCATTTTACAACTCGCTTTGTTGGGAGCTGGCCGCAAAAGCGCAGGATGGCTTCAGGCCCTGTTCTGGGTCCGGGGGGCAGGCTGAGCCTGTGGTTAATTCTTCTTCCTGATGGGAAAATAGAGTGACCTGTGCCTGTCCCAACACCAAGAGCTAGTCTCTCGTTGGTTCCCCGTCTTCCCGTTCATCCTCAGGACAAATTGCAACCTGTACGGAACAGGAGGTTAAAGGTGCTGATGCTCCTAGTAGGGAGACTGCTAGTAAAGCGGCTGGAATGGCGAACCCGGGCACAAGGAGATGAGAAATGAGGTGCGTTTTAGAAACCTTTCCCCATCACACGGTATACTATCTTCTGGGTTTCTCATGCATGTTTTCGATGTAGGAAGATGCCCTGGAAGCTGGAGATTTGGGACCCATGCGATGGGTACCACGAAGTATTACTTTAAAGGGTCTGCGTTTGCTCACCCAACCTCACCAAACCTCTCAGCCCCAAGAGTGTCCACCCTTATGTCTCATCCAGCTGTGCGTCTAGATATGGTCAATCCAGGTTGCATCACAGCCCCTGAACTCATTGTGTACGAATTTCTATCTCTTTCACTGTCGTTGTTTCATGGGTTTTTCAAAGTAATTTATTTTCATAATGGGGTTTAGCTGCTTTTCACGGCTGTGTTTATGCCGCTTTACACCCACTTGACACACTAACAGAGAGATATCAATACATAGGTTTTAAGATTATTACTAGTCAGATATATTCTTGTGCGGTGAATAGGGCGTGTTGAGTCCAGTTCTCTGAGCAAGGAGTAGGTCTTGTCTATTACATATTGGGTTTATGGAACGGTATCTGAGCTAATTTGAAACCCTTGTTTTATGTATCACCCCACCTCACCTTTCCCGTTAAGCAGCCATAGTGTGTTTTCTGCATGTGTGACTCTGTTTCTTTTGTAATTCAGTGCAAGTGTAACGGTTTTTACATTCCCTCTATCAGTGATACCTTATGAGAAGTGTCCTTTTCTGTGTGACTTATTTCACTTAGAATCGTCGTACCTAAATCCACTCATCATGCTGCTACTAACCTTATGACATTGATTTCATGGCTGAGTGATATTCCATTGTACATAAGGACCACAACTTCTTTATCCATTTTTCTCTTTCCTGGGATATTTAAGGTGGAATGAAGTGGAGGTCCTTGTCAACAGAGCAGCCCTCAACTTTGGGGTGCTTGTGTTTTGCTGATTTTTAATTTTCCCAATTTATACCCCCATGAGTGGAAGTGCCCTATGCTCTCTAAGCTGTGTTTTTTAGATGTTTCAGGACTCACCGTACACTTCTCCAGAGTGGCTGTTGGCAATTTACATCCCGCCCATCAGTGTAGCAAGGCTCCCATTTCTCCATGGCCTGTCCTGCATTTCTGGTTTTGACACTTTTTTCAGCATGGCCCTTTTGATGGATGGGAAGCGAGACTTCTCTGTAGCGCTGATTTGCCTTTCCAGGATGCTTGGTTGGCCAAAAAGGGCGTATGCGTTTTTTCCTGAATATATTCAGGAAAAAACGCATACGCACTTTTTGGCCAAGGGCATCATTGTCAACGTTTTGCCGCTTTTCATGTGCTTTAAAGGCGATTCGTATCTACCTCCTGAAATCTGTTTCCTGCAATTCTGCCTTGATTTCAAATCCTCTTCTTTGCCTTCCCTCAATATATTTGTGGACGAGAGTTATCATTTATAACTCTGCAGGTTTGTGAATTGCAGTGCCCTGAACCTCCATTTTACAACTCGCTTTTTTGGGAGCTGGCCGCAAAAGCGCAGGATGGCTTCAGGCCCTGTTCTGGTTCCGGGGGGCAGGCTGAGCCTGTGGTTAATTCTTCTTTCTGATGGGAAAATAGAGTGACCTGTGCCTGTCCCGACACCAAGAGCTAGTCTCTCGTTGGTTCCCCGTCTTCCCGTTCATCCTCAGGACAAATTGCAACCTGTACGGAACAGGAGGTTAAAGGTGATGATGCTCCAAGTAGGGAGATTGCTAGTAAATCGGCTGGAATGGCGAACCCGGGCACAAGGAGATGAGAAATGAGGTGCGTTTTAGAAACCTTTCCCCATCACACGGTGTACCATCTTCTGGGTTTCTCATGCATGTTTTCGATGTAGGAAGATGCCCTTGAACCTGGAGATTTGGGACCCATGCGATGGGTACCACGCAGTATTACTTTAAAGGGTCTGCGTTTGCTCACCCAACCTCACCAAACCTCTCAGCCCCAAGAGTGTCCACCCTTATGTCTCATCCAGCTGTGGGTCTAGATATGGTCAATCCAGGTTGAATCACAGCCCATGAACTCATTGTGTAAGAATTTCTGTCTCTTTCACTGTCGTTGTTTCATGGGTTTTTCAAAGTAATTTATTTTCATAATGGGGTTTAGCTGCTTTTCACGGCTGTGTTTATGCCGCTTTACACCCACTTGACACACTAACAGAGAGATATCAATACATATGTTTTAAGATTATTACTAGTCAGATATATTCTTGTGCGGTGAATAGGGCGTGTTGAGTCCAGTTCTCTGAGCAAGGAGTAGGTCTTGTCTACTACATATTGGGTTTATGGAACGGTATCTGAGCTAATTTGATACCCTTGTTTTATGTATCACCCCACCTCACCTTTCCCGTTAAGCAGCCATAGTCTGTTTTCTGCATGTGTGACTCTGTTCTGTTTTGTAATTCAGTTCAAGTGTAACGGTTTTTACATTCCCTCTAAAAGTGATACCTTATGAGAAGTGTCCTTTTCTGTGTGACTTATTTCAGTTAGAATCGTCGTACCTAAATCCACTCATCATGCTGCTACTAACCTTATGACATTGATTTCATGGCTGAGTGATATTCCATTGTACATAAGGACCACAACTTCTTTATCCATTTTTCTCTTTCCTTGGATATTTAAGGTGGAATGAAGTGGAGGTCCTTGTCAACAGAGCAGCCCTCAACTTTGGGGTGCTTGTGTCTTGCTGATTTTTCATTTTCCCAATTTATACCCCCATGAGTGGAAGTGCCCTATGCTCTCTAAGCTGTGTTTTTCAGATGTTTCAGGACACACCGTACACTTCTCCAGAGTGGCTGTTGGCAATTTACATCCCGCCCATCAGTGTAGCAAGGCTCTCATTTCTCCATGGCCTGTCCTGCATTTCTGGTTTTGACACTTTTTTCAGCATGGCCCTTTTGACCGATGGGAAGCGAGACTTCTTTGTAGCGCTGATTTGCCTTTCCAGGTTGCTTGGTTGGCCAAAAAGGGCGTATGCGTTTTTTCCTGAATATATTCAGGAAAAAACGCATACGCCCTTTTTGGCCAAGGGCATCATTGTCAACATTTTGCCGCTTTTCATGTGCTTTAAAGGCGATTCGAATCTACCTCCTGAAATCTGTTTCGTGCAATTCTGCCTTGATTTCAAATCCTCTTCTTTGCCTTCCCTCAATATATTTGTGGATGAGAGTTATCATTTATAACTCTGCAGGTTTGTGAATTGCAGTGCCCTGAACCTCAACCTCCATTTTACAACTCGCTTTTTTGGGAGCTGGCCGCAAAATCGCAGAATGGCTTCAGGCCCTGTTCTGGTTCCAGGGGGCAGGCTGAGCCTGTGGTTAATTCTTCTTCCTGATGGGAAAATAGAGTGACCTGTGCCTGTCCCAACACCAAGAGCTAGTCTCTCGTTGGTTCCCCGTCTTCCCGTTCATCCTCAGGACAAATTGCAACCTGTACGGAACAGGAGGTTAAAGGTGCTGATGCTCCAAGTAGGGAGCTTGCTAGTAAAGCGGCTGGAATGGCGAACCCGGGCACAAGGAGATGAGAAATGAGGTGCGTTTTAGAAACCTTTCCCCATCACACGGTGTACCATCTTCTGGGTTTCTCATGCATGTTTTCGATGTAGGAAGATGCCCTTGAAGCTGGAGATTTGGGACCCATGCGATGGGTACCACGCAGTATTATTTTAAAGGGTCTGCGTTTGCTCACCCAACCTCACCAAACCTCTCAGCCCCAAGAGTGTCCACCCTTATGTCTCATCCAGCTGTGGGTCTAGATATGGTCAATCCAGGTTGCATCACAGCCCCTGAACTCATTGTGTACGAATTTCTCTCTCTTTCACTGTCGTTGTTTCATGGGTTTTTCAAAGTAATTTATTTTCATAATGGGGTTTAGCTGCTTTTCACGGCTGTGTTTATGCCGCTTTACACCCACTTGACACACTAACAGAGAGATATCAATACATATGTTTTAAGATTATTACTAGTCAGATATATTCTTGTGCGGTGAATAGGGCGTGTTGAGTCCAGTTCTCTGAGCAAGGAGTAGGTCTTGTCTACTACATATTGGGTTTATGGAACGGTATCTGAGCTAATTTGATACCCTTGTTTTATGTATCACCCCACCTCACCTTTCCCGTTAAGCAGCCATAGTCTGTTTTCTGCATGTGTGACTCTGTTCTGTTTTGTAATTCAGTTCAAGTGTAACGGTTTTTACATTCCCTCTAAAAGTGATACCTTATGAGAAGTGTCCTTTTCTGTGTGACTTATTTCAGTTAGAATCGTCGTACCTAAATCCACTCATCATGCTGCTACTAACCTTATGACATTGATTTCATGGCTGAGTGATATTCCATTGTACATAAGGACCACAACTTCTTTATCCATTTTTCTCTTTCCTTGGATATTTAAGGTGGAATGAAGTGGAGGTCCTTGTCAACAGAGCAGCCCTCAACTTTGGGGTGCTTGTGTCTTGCTGATTTTTCATTTTCCCAATTTATACCCCCATGAGTGGAAGTGCCCTATGCTCTCTAAGCTGTGTTTTTCAGATGTTTCAGGACACACCGTACACTTTTCCAGAGTGGCTGTTGGCAATTTACATCCCGCCCATCAGTGTAGCAAGGCTCTCATTTCTCCATGGCCTGTCCTGCATTTCTGGTTTTGACACTTTTTTCAGCATGGCCCTTTTGACCGATGGGAAGCGAGACTTCTCTGTAGCGCTGATTTGCCTTTCCAGGATGCTTGGTTGGCCAAAAAGGGCGTATGCGTTTTTTCCTGAATATATTCAGGAAAAAACGCATACGCCCTTTTTGGCCAAGGGCATCATTGTCAACGTTTTGCCGCTTTTCATGTGCTTTAAAGGCGATTCGTATCTACCTCCTGAAATCTGTTTCGTGCAATTCTGCCTTGATTTCAAATCCTCTTCTTTGCCTTCCCTCAATATATTTGTGGACGAGAGTTATCATTTATAACTCTGCAGGTTTGTGAATTGCAGTGCCCTGAACCTCCATTTTACAACTCGCTTTTTTGGGAGCTGGACGCAAAAGCGCAGGATGGCTTCAGGCCCTGTTCTGGTTCCGGGGGGCAGGCTGAGCCTGTGGTTAATTCTTCTTCCTGATGGGAAAATAGAGTGACCTGTGCCTGTCCCGACACCAAGAGCTAGTCTCTCGTTGGTTCCCCGTCTTCCCGTTCATCCTCAGGACAAATTGCAACCTGTACGGAACAGGAGGTTAAAGGTGCTGATGCTCCAAGTAGGGAGATTGCTAGTAAAGCGGCTGGAATGGCGAACCCGGGCACAAGGAGATGAGAAATGAGGTGCGTTTTAGAAACCTTTCCCCATCACACGGTGTACCATCTTCTGGGTTTCTCATGCATGTTTTCGATGTAGGAAGATGCCCTTGAACCTGGAGATTTGGGACCCATGCGATGGGTACCACGCAGTATTACTTTAAAGGGTCTGCGTTTGCTCACCCAACCTCACCAAACCTCTCAGCCCCAAGAGTGTCCACCCTTATGTCTCATCCAGCTGTGGGTCTAGATATGGTCAATCCAGGTTGCATCACAGCCCCTGAACTCATTGTGTAAGAATTTCTATCTCTTTCACTGTCTTTGTTTCATGGGTGTTTCAAAGTAATTTATTTTTATAATGGGGTTTAGCTGCTTTTCACTGCTGTGTTTATGCCGCTTTACACCCACTTGACACACTAACAGAGAGATATCAGTACATAGGTTTTAAGATTATTACTAGTCAGATATATTCTTGTGCGGTGAATAGGGCGTGTTGAGTCCAGTTCTCTGAGCAAGGAGTAGGTCTTGTCTATTACATATTGGGTTTATGGAACGGTATCTGAGCTAATTTGAAACCCTTGTTTTATGTATCACCCCACCTCACCTTTCCCGTTAAGCAGCCATAGTGTGTTTTCTGCATGTGTGACTCTGTTCTGTTTTGTAATTCAGTGCAAGTGTAACGGTTTTTACATTCCCTCTATCAGTGATACCTTATGAGAAGTGTCCTTTTCTGTGTGACTTATTTCACTTAGAATCGTCGTACCTAAATCCACTCATTATGGTGCTACTAACCGTATGACATTGATTTCATGGCTGAGTGATATTCCATTGTACATAAAGACCACAACTTTATTATCCATTTTTCTCTTTCCTGGGATATTTAAGGTGGAATGAAGTGGAGGTCCTTGTCAACAGAGCAGCCCTCAACTTTGGGTGCTTGTGTCTTGCTGATTTTTAATTTTCCCAATTTATACACCCATGAGTGGAAGTGCCCTATGCTCTCTAAGCTGTGTTTTTCAGATGTTTCAGGACACACCGTACACTTCTCCAGAGTGGCTGTTGGCAATTTACATCCCGCCCATCAGTGTAGCAAGGCTCCCATTTCTCCATGGCCTGTCCTGCATTTCTGGTTTGACACTTTTTTCAGCATGGCCCTTTTGACCGATGGGAAGCGAGACTTCTCTGTAGCGCTGATTTGCCTTTCCAGGTTGCTTGGTTGGCCAAAAAGGGCGTATGCGTTTTTTCCTGAATATATTCAGGAAAAAACGCATACGCCCTTTTTGGCCAAGGGCATCATTGTCAACGTTTTGCCGCTTTTCATGTGCTTTAAAGGCGATTCGTATCTACCTCCTGAAATCTGTTTCGTGCAATTCTGCCTTGATTTCAAATCCTCTTCTTTGCCTTCCCTCAATATATTTGTGGACGAGAGTTATCATTTATAACTCTGCAGGTTTGTGAATTGCAGTGCCCTGAACCTCCATTTTACAACTCGCTTTTTTGGGAGCTGGCCGCAAAAGCGCAGGATGGCTTCAGGCCCTGTTCTGGTTCCGGGGGGCAGGCTGAGCCTGTGGTTAATTCTTCTTCCTGATGGGAAAATAGAGTGACCTGTGCCTGTCCCGACACCAAGAGCTAGTCTCTCGTTGGTTCCCCGTCTTCCCGTTCATCCTCAGGACAAATTGCAACCTGTACGGAACAGGAGGTTAAAGGTGCTGATGCTCCAAGTAGGGAGATTGCTAGTAAAGCGGCTGGAATGGCGAACCCGGGCACAAGGAGATGAGAAATGAGGTGCGTTTTAGAAACCTTTCCCCATCACACGGTGTACCATCTTCTGGGTTTCTCATGCATGTTTTCGATGTAGGAAGATGCCCTTGAACCTGGAGATTTGGGACCCATGCGATGGGTACCACGCAGTATTACTTTAAAGGGTCTGCGTTTGCTCACCCAACCTCACCAATCCTCTCAGCCCCAAGAGTGTCCACCCTTATGTCTCATCTAGCTGTGGGTCTAGATATGGTCAACCCAGGTTTCATCACAGCCCCTGAACTCATTGTGTAAGAATTTCTATCTCTTTCACTGTCGTTGTTTCATGGGTTTTTCAAAGTAATTTATTTTCATAATGGGGTTTAGCTGCTTTTCACGGCTGTGTTTATGCCGCTTTACACCCACTTGACACACTAACAGAGAGATATCAATACATAGGTTTTAAGATTATTACTAGTCAGATATATTCTTGTGCGGTGAATAGGGCGTGTTGAGTCCAGTTCTCTGAGCAAGGAGTAGGTCTTGTCTACTACATATTGGGTTTATGGAATGGTATCTGAGCTAATTTGATACCCTTGTTTTATGTATCACCCCACCTCACCTTTCCCGTTAAGCAGCCATAGTCTGTTTTCTGCATGTGTGACTCTGTTCTGTTTTGTAATTCAGTTCAAGTGTAACGGTTTTTACATTCCCTCTAAAAGTGATACCTTATGAGAAGTGTACTTTTCTTGTGTGACTTATTTCACTTAGAATCGTCGTACTTAAATCCACTCATCATGCTGCTACTAACCTTATGACATTGATTTCATGGCTGAGTGATATTCCATTGTACATAAGGACCACAACTTCTTTATCCATTTTTCTCTTTCCTGGGATATTTAAGGTGGAATGAAGTGGAGGTCCTTGTCAACAGAGCAGCCCTCAACTTTGGGGTGCTTGTGTCTTGCTGATTTTTCATTTTCCCAATTTATACCCCCATGAGTGGAAGTGCCCTATGCTCTCTAAGCTGTGTTTTTCAGATGTTTCAGGACACACCGTACACTTCTCCATAGTGGCTGTTGGCAATTTACATCCCGCCTATCAGTGTAGCAAGGCTCTCATTTCTCCATGGCCTGTCCTGCATTTCTGGTTTTGACACATTTTTCAGCATGGCCCTTTTGACCGATGGGAAGCGAGACTTCTTTGTAGCGCTGATTTGCCTTTCCAGGTTGCTTGGTTGGCCAAAAAGGGCGTATGCGTTTTTTCCTGAATATAGTCAGGAAAAAACGCATACGCCCTTTTTGGCCAAGGGCATCATTGTCAACATTTTGCCGCTTTTCATGTGCTTTAAAGGCGATTCGAATCTACCTCCTGAAATCTGTTTCCTGCAATTCTGCCTTGATTTCAAATCCTCTTCTTTGCCTTCCCTCAATATATTTGTGGACGAGAGTTATCATTTATAACTCTGCAGGTTTGTGAATTGCAGTGCCCTGAACCTCCATTTTACAACTCGCTTTGTTGGGAGCTGGCCGCAAAAGCGCAGGATGGCTTCAGGCCCTGTTCTGGTTCCGGGGGGCAGGCTGAGCCTGTGGTTAATTCTTCTTCCTGATGGGAAAATAGAGTGACCTGTGCCTGTCCCAACACCAAGAGCTAGTCTCTCGTTGGTTCCCCGTCTTCCCGTTCATCCTCAGGACAAATTGCAACCTGTACGGAACAGGAGGTTAAAGGTGCTGATGCTCCTAGTAGGGAGATTGCTAGTAAAGCGGCTGGAATGGCGAACCCGGGCACAAGGAGATGAGAAATGAGGTGCGTTTTAGAAACCTTTCCCCATCACACGGTATACTATCTTCTGGGTTTCTCATGCATGTTTTCGATGTAGGAAGATGCCCTGGAAGCTGGAGATTTGGGACCCATGCGATGGGTACCACGAAGTATTACTTTAAAGGGTCTGCGTTTGCTCACCCAACCTCACCAAACCTCTCAGCCCCAAGAGTGTCCACCCTTATGTCTCATCCAGCTGTGGGTCTAGATATGGTCAATCCAGGTTGCATCACAGCCCCTGAACGCATTGTGTAAGAATTTCTCTCTCTTTCACTGTCGTTGTTTCATGGGTTTTTCAAAGTAATTTATTTTCATAATGGGGTTTAGCTGCTTTTCACTGCTGTGTTTATGCCGCTTTACACCCACTTGATACACTAACAGAGAGATATCAATACATAGGTTTTAAGATTATTACTAGTCAGATATATTCTTGTGCGGTGAATAGGGCGTGTTGAGTCCAGTTCTCTGAGCAAGGAGTAGGTCTTGTCTATTACATATTGGGTTTATGGAACGGTATCTGAGCTAATTTGATACCCTTGTTTTATGTATCACCCCACCTCACCTTTCCCGTTAAGCAGCCATAGTGTGTTTTCTGCATGTGTGACTCTGTTCTGTTTTGTAATTCAGTTCAAGTGTAACGGTTTTTACATTCCCTCTATCAGTGATACCTTATGAGAAGTGTCCTTTTCTGTGTGACTTATTTCACTTAGAATCGTCGTACCTAAATCCACTCATCATGCTGCTACTAACCTTATGACATTGATTTCATGGCTGAGTGATATTCCATTGTACATAAGGACCACAACTTCTTTATCCATTTTTCTCTTTCCTGGGATATTTAAGGTGGAATTAAGTGGAGGTCCTTGTCAACAGAGCAGCCCTCAACTTTGGGGTGCTTGTGTCTTGCTGATTTTTCATTTTCCCAATTTATACCCCCATGAGTGGAAGTGCCCTATGCTCTCTAAGATGTGTTTTTCAGATGTTTCAGGACACACCGTACACTTCTCCAGAGTGGCTGTTGGCAATTTACATCCCGCCCATCAGTGTAGCAAGGCTCCCATTTCTGCATGGCCTGTACTGCATTTCGGGTTTTGACACTTTTTTCATCATGGCCCTTTTGACCGATGGGAAGCGAGACTTCTCTGTAGCGCTGATTTGCCTTTCCAGGTTGCTTGGTTGGCCAAAAAGGGCGTATGCGTTTTTTCCTGAATATATTCAGGAAAAAACGCATACGCCCTTTTTGGCCAAGGGCATCATTGTCAACGTTTTGCCGCTTTTCATGTGCTTTAAAGGCGATTCGTATCTACCTCCTGAAATCTGTTTCCTGCAATTCTGCCTTGATTTCAAATCCTCTTCTTTGCCTTCCCTCAATATATTTGTGGACGAGAGTTATCATTTATAACTCTGCAGGTTTGTGAATTGCAGTGCCCTGAACCTCCATTTTACAACTCGCTTTTTTGGGAGCTGGCCGCAAAAGCGCAGGATGGCTTCAGGCCCTGTTCTGGTTCCGGGAGGCAGGCTGAGCCTGTGGTTAATTCTTCTTCCTGATGGGAAAATAGAATGACCTGTGCCTGTCCCAACACCAAGAGCTAGTCTCTCGTTGGTTCCCCATCTTCCCGTTCATCCTCAGGACAAATTGCAACCTGGACGGAACAGGAGGTTAAAGGTGCTGATGCTCCAAGTAGGGAGATTGCTAGTAAAGCGGCTGGAATGGCGAACCCGGGCACAAGGAGATGAGAAATGAGGTGCGTTTTAGAAACCTTTCCCCATCACATGGTGTACCATCTTCTGGGTTTCTCATGCATGTTTTTGATGTAGGAAGATGCCCTTGAAGCTGGAGATTTGGGACCCATTCGATGGGTACCACGAAGTATTACTTTAAAGGGTCTGCGTTTGCTCACCCAACCTCACCAAACCTCTCAGCCCCAAGAGTGTCCACCCTTATGTCTCATCCAGCTGTGGGTCTAGATATGGTCAATCCAGGTTGCATCACAGCCCCTGAACTCATTGTGTAAGTATTTCTATCTCTTTCACTGTCGTTGTTTCATGGGTTTTTGAAAGTAATTTATTTTAATAATGGGGTTTAGCTGCTTTTCACGGCTGTGTTTATGCCGCTTTACACCCACTTGACACACTAACAGAGAGATATCAATACATAGGTTTTAAGATTATTACTAGTCAGATATATTCTTGTGCGGTGAATAGGGCGTGTTGAGTCCACTTCTCTGAGCAAGGAGTAGGTCTTGTCTACTACATATTGGGTTTATGGAACGGTATCTGAGCTAATTTGATACCCTTGTTTTATGTATCACCCCACCTCACCTTTCCCGTTAAGCAGCCATAGTGTGTTTTCTGCATGTGTGACTCTGTTCTGTTTTGTAATTCAGTTCAAGTGTAACGGTTTTTACATTCCCTCTATCAGTGATACCTTATGAGAAGTGTCCTTTTCTGTGTGACTTATTTCACTTAGAATCGTCGTACCTAAATCCACTCATCATGCTTCTACTAACCTTATGACATTGATTTCATGGCTGAGTGATATTCCATTGTACATAAGGACCACAACTTCTTTATCCATTTTTCTCTTTCCTTGGATATTTAAGGTGGAATGAAGTGGAGGTCCTTGTCAACAGAGCAGCCCTAAACTTTGGGGTGCTTGTGTCTTGCTGATTTTTCATTTTCCCAATTTATACCCCCATGAGTGGAAGTGCCCTATGCTCTCTAAGCTGTGTTTTTCAGATGTTTCAGGACACACCGTACACTTCTCCAGAGTGGCTGTTGGTAATTTACATCACGCCCATCAGTGTAGCAAGGCTCTCATTTCTCCATGGCCTGTCCTGCATTTCTGGTTTTGACACTTTTTTCAGCATGGCCCTTTTGACCGATGGGGAGCGAGACTTCTTTGTAGCGCTGATTTGCCTTTCCAGGTTGCTTGGTTGGCCAAAAAGGGCGTATGCGTTTTTTCCTGAATATATTCAGGAAAAAACGCATACGCCCTTTTTGGCCAAGGGCATCATTGTCAACATTTTGCCGCTTTTCATGTGCTTTAAAGGCGATTCGAATCTACCTCCTGAAATCTGTTTCCTGCAATTCTGCCTTGATTTCAAATCCTCTTCTTTGCCTTCCCTCAATATATTTGTGGACGAGAGTTATCATTTATAACTCTGAAGGTTTGTGAATTGCACTGCCCTGAACCTCCATTTTACAACTCGCTTTTTTGGGAGCTGGCCGCAAAAGCGCAGGATGGCTTCAGGCCCTGTTCTGGTTCCAGGGGGCAGGCTGAGCCTGTGGTTAATTCTTCTTCCTGATGGGAAAATAGAGTGACCTGTGCCTGTCCCAACACCAAGAGCTAGTCTCTCGTTGGTTCCCCGTCTTGCCGTTCATCCTCAGGACAAATTGCAACCTGTACGGAACAGGAGGTTAAAGGTGCTGATGCTCCAAGTAGGGAGATTGCTAGTAAAGCAGCTGGAATGGCGAACCCGGGCACAAGGAGATGAGAAATGAGGTGCGTTTTAGAAACCTTTCCCTATCACACGGTGTACCATCTTCTGGGTTTCTCATGCATGTTTTCGATGTAGGAAGATGCCCTTGAACCTGGAGATTTGGGACCCATGCGATGGGTACCACGCAGTATTACTTTAAAGGGTCTGTGTTTGCTCACCCAACCTCACCAAACCTCTCAGCCCCAAGAGTGTCCACCCTTATGTCTCATCCAGCTGTGGGTCTAGATATGGTCAATCCAGGTTGCATCACAGCCCCTGAACTCATTGTGTAAGTATTTCTATCTCTTTCACTGTCGTTGTTTCATGGGTTTTTCAAAGTAATTTATTTTCATAATGGGGTTTAGCTGCTTTTCACTGCTGTGTTTATGCCGCTTTACACCCACTTGACACACTAACAGAGAGATATCAATACATAGGTTTTAAGATTATTACTAGTCAGGTATATTCTTGTGCGGTGAATAGGGCGTGTTGAGTCCAGTTCTCTGAGCAAGGAGTAGGTCTTGTCTACTACATATTGGGTTTATGGAACGGTATCTGAGCTAATTTGATACCCTTCTTTTATGTATCACCCCACCTCATCTTTCCCGTTAAGCAGCCATAGTCTGTTTTCTGCATGTGTGACTCTGTTCTGTTTTGTAATTCAGTTCAAGTGTAACGTTTTTTACATTCCCTCTAAAAGTGATACCTTATGAGAAGTGTCCTTTTCTGTGTGACTTATTTCAGTTAGAATCGTCGTACCTAAATCCACTCATCATGCTGCTACTAACCTTATGACATTGATTTCATGGCTGAGTGATATTCCATTGTACATAAGGACCACAACTTCTTTATCCATTTTTCTCTTTCCTGGGATATTTAAGGTGGAATGAAGTGGAGGTCCTTGTCAACAGAGCAGCCCTCAACTTTGGGGTGCTTGTGTCTTGCTGATTTTTCATTTTCCCAATTTATACCCCCATGAGTGGAAGTGCCCTATGCTCTCTAAGCTGTGTTTTTCAGATGTTTCAGGACACACCGTACACTTCTCCAGAGTGACTGTTGGCAATTTACATCCCGCCCATCAGTGTAGCAAGGCTCCCATTTCTCCATGGCCTGTCCTGCATTTCTGGTTTTGACAGTTTTTTCAGCATGGCCCTTTTGACCGATGGGAAGCGAGACTTCTCTGTAGCGCTGATTTGCCTTTCCAGGTTGCTTGGTTGGCCAAAAAGGGCGTATGCGTTTTTTCCTGAATATATTCAGGAAAAAACGCATACGCCCTTTTTGGCCAAGGGCATCATTGTCAACGTTTTGCCGCTTTTCATGTGCTTTAAAGGTGGTTCGTATCTACCTCCTGAAATCTGTTTCGTGCAATTCTGCCTTGATTTCAAATCCTCTTCTTTGCCTTCCCTCAATATATTTGTGGACGAGAGTTATCATTTATAACTCTGCAGGTTTGTGAATTGCAGTGCCCTGAACCTCCATTTTACAACTCGCTTTTTTGGGAGCTGGCCGCAAAAGTGCAGGATGGCTTCAGGCCCTGTTCTTTTTCCGGGGGGCAGGCTGAGCCTGTGGTTAATTCTTCTTCCTGATGGGAAAATCGAGTGACCTGTGCCTGTCCCGACACCAAGACCTAGTCTCTCGTTCGTTCCCCGTCTTCCCGTTCATCCTCAGGACAAATTGCAACTTGTACGGAACTGGAGGTTAAAGATGCTGATGCTCCAAGTAGGGAGATTGCTAGTAAAGCGGCTGGAATGGCGAACCCGGGCACAAGGAGATGAGAAATGAGGTGCCTTTTAGAAACCTTTCCCCATCACACGGTGTACCATCTTCTGGGTTTCTCATGCATGTTTTCGATGTAGGAAGATGCCCTTGAACCTGGAGATTTGGGACCCATGCGATGGGTACCACGCAGTATTACTTTAAAGGGTCTGCGTTTGCTCACCCAACCTCACCAAACCTCTCAGCCCCAAGAGTGTCCACCCTTATGTCTCATCCAGCAGTGGGTCTAGATATGGTCAATCCAGGTTGCATCACAGCCCCTGAACGCATTGTGTAAGAATTTCTAACTCTTTCACTTTTGTTGTTTCATGGGTTTTTCAAAGTAATTTATTTTCATAATGGGGTTTAGCTGCTTTTCACTGCTGTGTTTATGCCGCTTTACACCCACTTGACACACTAACAGAGAGATATCAGTACATAGGTTTTAAGATTATTACTAGTCAGATAGATTCTTGTGTGGTGAATAGGGCGTGTTGAGTCCAGTTCTCTGAGCAAGGAGTAGGTCTTGTCTATTACATATTGGGTTTATGGAACGGTATCTGAGCTAATTTGATACCCTTGTTTTATGTATCACCCCACCTCCCCTTTCCCGTTAAGCAGCCATAGTCTGTTTTCTGCATGTGTGACTCTGTTCTGTTTTGTAATTCAGTTCAAGTGTAACGGATTTTACATTCCCTCTAAAAGTGATACCTTATGAGAAGTGTCCTTTTCTGTGTGACTTATTTCACTTAGAATCGTCGTACCTAAATCCACTCATCATGCTGCTACTAACCTTATGACATTGATTTCATGGCTGAGTGATATTCCATTGTACATAAGGACCACAACTTCTTTATCCATTTTTCTCTTTCCTGGGATATTGAAGGTGGAATGAAGTGAAGGTCCTTGTCAACAGAGCAGCCCTCAACTTTGGGGTGCTTGTGTCTTGCTGATTTTTCATTTTCCCAATTTATACCCCCATGAGTGGAAATGCCCTATGCTCTCTAAGCTGTGTTTTTCAGATGTTTCAGGACACACCGTACACTCCTCCAGAGTGGCTGTTGGCAATTTACATCCCGCCCATCAGTGTAGCAAGGCTCCCATTTCTCCATGGTCTGTCCTGCATTTCTGGTTTTGAGACTTTTTTCAGCATGGCCCTTTTGACCAATGGGTAACAAGTCTTCTTTGTAGCGCTGATTTGCCTTTCCAGGTTGCTTGGTTGGCCAAAAAGGGCGTATGCGTTTTTTCCTGAATATATTCAGGAAAAAACGCATACGCCCTTTTTGGCCAAGGGCATCATTGTCAACGTTTTGCCGCTTTTCATGTGCTTTAAAGGCGATTCGAATCTACCTCCTGAAATCTGTTTCCTGCAATTCTGCCTTGATTTCAAATCCTCTTCTTTGCCTTCCCTCAATATATTTGTGGACCAGAGTTATCATTTATAACTCTGCAGGTTTGTGAATTGCAGTTCCCTGAAGCTCCATTTTACAACTCGCTTTTTTGGGAGCTGGCCGCAAAAGCGCAGGATGGCTTCAGGCCCTGTTCTGGTTCCGGGGGGGAGGATGAGCCTCTGGTTAATTCTTCTTCCTGATGGGAAAATAGAGTGACCTGTGCCTGTCCCAACACCAAGAGCTAGTCTCTCGTTGGTTCCCCGTCTTCCCGTTCATCCTCAGGACAAATTGCAACCTGTACGGAACAGGAGGTTAAAGGTGCTGATGCTACAAGTAGGGAGATTGTTAGTAAAGCAGCTGGAATGGCGAACCCGGGCACAAGGAGAAGAGAAATGAGGTGCGTTTTAGAAACCTTTCCCCATCACATGGTGTACCAACTTTTTGTTTTCTCATGCATGTTTTCGATGTAGGAAGATGCCCTTGAACCTGGAGATTTGGGACCCATGCGATGGGTACCACGCAGTATTACTTTAAAGGGTCTGCGTTTGCTCACCCAACCTCACCAAACCTCTCAGCCCCAAGAGTGTCCACCCTTATGTCTCATCCAGCTGTGGGTCTAGATATGGTCAATCCAGGTTGCATCACAGCCCCTGAACGCATTGTGTAAGAATTTCTCTCTCTTTCACTGTCTTTGTTTCATGGGTTTTTCAAAGTAATTTATTTTGATAATGGGGTTTAGCTGCTTTTCACTGCTGTGTTTATGCCGCTTTACACCCACTTGACACACTAACAGAGAGATATCAATACATAGGTTTTAAGATTATTACTAGTCAGATATATTCTTGTGCGGTGAATAGGGTGTGTTGAGTCCAGTTCTCTGAGCAAAGAGTAGGTCTTGTCTATTACATATTGGGTTTATGGAACGGTATCTGAGCTAATTTGATACCCTTGTTTTATGTATCACCCCACCTCACCTTTCCCGTTAAGCAGCCATAGTGTGTTTTCTGCATGTGTGACTCTGTTCTGTTTTGTAATTCAGTTCAAGTGTAACGGTTTTTACATTCCCTCTATCAGTGATACCTTATGAGAAGTGTCCTTTTCTGTGTGACTTATTTCACTTAGAATCGTCGTACCTAAATCCACTCATCATGCTGCTACTAGCCTTATGACATTGATTTCATGGCTGAGTGATATTCCATTGTACATAAGGACCACAACTTCTTTATCCATTTTTCTCTTTCCTTGGATATTGAAGGTGGAATGAAGTGGAGGTCCTTGTCAACAGAGCAGCCCTCAACTTTGGGGTGCTTGTGTCTTGCTGATTTTTCATTTTCCCAATTTATACCCCCATGAGTGGAAGTGCCCTATGCTCTCTAAGCTGTGTTTTTTAGATGTTTCAGGACTCACCGTACACTTCTCCAGAGTGGCTGTTGGCAATTTACATCCCGCCCATCAGTGTAGCAAGGCTCCCATTTCTCCATGGCCTGTCCTGCATTTCTGGTTTTGACACTTTTTTCAGCATGGCCCTTTTGACCGATGGGAAGCGAGACTTCTCTGTAGCGATGATTTGCCTTTCCAGGTTGCTTGGTTGGCCAAAAAGGGCGTATGCGTTTTTTCCTGAATATATTCAGGAAAAAACGCATACGCCCTTTTTGGCCAAGGGCATCATTGTCAACGTTTTGCCGCTTTTCATGTGCTTTAAAGGCGATTCGTATCTACCTCCTGAAATCTGTTTCGTGCAATTGTGCCTTGATTTCAAATCCTCTTCTTTGCCTTCCCTCAATATATTTGTGGACGAGAGTTATCATTTATAACTCTGCAGTTTTGTGAATTGCAGTGCCCTGAACCTCCATTTTACAACTCGCTTTTTTGGGAGCTGGCCGCAAAAGCGCAGGATGGCTTCAGGCCCTGTTCTGGTTCCGGGGGGCAGGCTGAGCCTGTGGTTAATTCTTCTTCCTGATGGGAAAATAGAGTGACCTGTGCCTGTCCCGACACCAAGAGCTAGTCTCTCGTTGGTTCCCCGTCTTCCCGTTCATCCTCAGGACAAATTGCAACCTGTACGGAACAGGAGGTTAAAGGTGCTGATGCTCCAAGTAGGGAGATTGCTAGTAAAGCGGCTGGAATGGCGAACCCGGGCACAAGGAGATGAGAAATGAGGTGCGTTTTAGAAACCTTTCCCCATCACACGGTGTACCATCTTCTGGGTTTCTCATGCATGTTTTCGATGTAGGAAGATGCCCTTGAACCTGGAGATTTGGGACCCATGCGATGGGTACCACGCAGTATTACTTTAAAGGGTCTGCGTTTGCTCACCCAACCTCACCAAACCTCTCAGCCCCAAGAGTGTCCACCCTTATGTCTCATCCAGCTGTGGGTCTAGATATGGTCAATCCAGGTTGCATCACAGCCCCTGAACGCATTGTGTAAGAATTTCTGTCTCTTTCACTGTCGTTGTTTCATGGGTTTTTCAAAGTAATTTATTTTCATAATGGGGTTTAGCTGCTTTTCACGGCTGTGTTTATGCCGCTTTACACCTACTTGACACACTAACAGAGAGATATCAATACATAGGTTTTAAGATTATTACTAGTCAGATATATTCTTGTGCGGTGAATAGGGCGTGTTGAGTCCAGTTCTCTGAGCAAGGAGTAGGTCTTGTCTACTACATATTGGGTTTATGGAACGGTATCTGAGCTAATTTGATACCCTTGTTTTATGTATCACCCCACCTCACCTTTCCCGTTAAGCAGCCATAGTCTGTTTTCTGCATGTGTGACTCTGTTCTGTTTTGTAATTCAGTTCAAGTGTAACGGTTTTTACATTCCCTCTAAAAGTGATACCTTATGAGAAGTGTCCTTTTCTGTGTGACTTATTTCACTTAGAATCGTCGTACCTAAATCCACTCATCATGCTGCTACTAACCTTATGACATTGATTTCATGGCTGAGTGATATTCCATTGTACATAAGGACCACAACTTCTTTATCCATTTTTCTCTTTCCTTGGATATTTAAGGTGGAATGAAGTGGAGGTCCTTGTCAACAGAGCAGCCCTCAACTTTGGGGTGCTTGTGTCTTGCTGATTTTTCATTTTCCCAATTTATACCCCCATGAGTGGAAGTGCCCTATGCTCTCTAAGCTGTGTTTTTTAGATGTTTCAGGACTCACCGTACACTTCTCCAGAGTGGCTGTTGGCAATTTACATCCCGCCCATCAGTGTAGCAAGGCTCCCATTTCTCCATGGCCTGTCCTGCATTTCTGGTTTTGACACTTTTTTCAGCATGGCCCTTTTGACCGATGGGAAGCGAGACTTCTCTGTAGCGCTGATTTGCCTTTCCAGATTGCTTGGTTGGCCAAAAAGGGCGTATGCGTTTTTTCCTGAATATATTCAGGAAAAAACGCATACGCCCTTTTTGGCCAAGGGCATCATTGTCAACGTTTTGCCGCTTTTCATGTGCTTTAAAGGCGATTCGTATCTACCTCCTGAAATCTGTTTCGTGCAATTCTGCCTTGATTTCAAATCCTCTTCTTTGCCTTCCCTCAATATATTTGTGGACGAGAGTTATCATTTATAACTCTGCAGGTTTGTGAATTGCAGTGCCCTGAACCTCCATTTTACAACTCGCTTTTTTGGGAGCTGGCCGCAAAAGCGCAGGATGGCTTCAGGCCCTGTTCTGGTTCCGGGGGGCAGGCTGAGCCTGTGGTTAATTCTTCTTCCTGATGGGAAAATAGAGTGACCTGTGCCTGTCCCGACACCAAGAGCTAGTCTCTCGTTGGTTCCCCGTCTTCCCGTTCATCCTCAGGACAAATTGCAACCTGTACGGAACAGGAGGTTAAAGGTGCTGATGCTCCAAGTAGGGAGATTGCTAGTAAAGCGGCTGGAATGGCGAACCCGGGCACAAGGAGATGAGAAATGAGGTGCGTTTTAGAAACCTTTCCCCATCACACGGTGTACCATCTTCTGGGTTTCTCATGCATGTTTTCGATGTAGGAAGATGCCCTTGAACCTGGAGATTTGGGACCCATGCGATGGGTACCACGCAGTATTACTTTAAAGGGTCTGCGTTTGCTCACCCAACCTCACCAAACCTCTCAGCCCCAAGAGTGTCCACCCTTATGTCTCATCTAGCTGTGGGTCTAGATATGGTCAACCCAGGTTTCATCACAGCCCCTGAACTCATTGTGTAAGAATTTCTATCTCTTTCACTGTCGTTGTTTCATGGGTTTTTCAAAGTAATTTATTTTCATAATGGGGTTTAGCTGCTTTTCACGGCTGTGTTTATGCCGCTTTACACCCACTTGACACACTAACAGAGAGATATCAATACATAGGTTTTAAGATTATTACTAGTCAGATATATTCTTGTGCGGTGAATAGGGCGTGTTGAGTCCAGTTCTCTGAGCAAGGAGTAGGTCTTGTCTACTACATATTGGGTTTATGGAATGGTATCTGAGCTAATTTGATACCCTTGTTTTATGTATCACCCCACCTCACCTTTCCCGTTAAGCAGCCATAGTCTGTTTTCTGCATGTGTGACTCTGTTCTGTTTTGTAATTCAGTTCAAGTGTAACGGTTTTTACATTCCCTCTAAAAGTGATACCTTATGAGAAGTGTACTTTTCTTGTGTGACTTATTTCACTTAGAATCGTCGTACTTAAATCCACTCATCATGCTGCTACTAACCTTATGACATTGATTTCATGGCTGAGTGATATTCCATTGTACATAAGGACCACAACTTCTTTATCCATTTTTCTCTTTCCTGGGATATTTAAGGTGGAATGAAGTGGAGGTCCTTGTCAACAGAGCAGCCCTCAACTTTGGGGTGCTTGTGTCTTGCAGATTTTTCATTTTCCCAATTTATACCCCCATGAGTGGAAGTGCCCTATGCTCTCTAAGCTGTGTTTTTCAGATGTTTCAGGACACACCGTACACTTCTCCAGAGTGGCTGTTGGCAATTTACATCCCGCCTATCAGTGTAGCAAGGCTCTCATTTCTCCATGGCCTGTCCTGCATTTCTGGTTTTGACACATTTTTCAGCATGGCCCTTTTGACCGATGGGAAGCGAGACTTCTTTGTAGCGCTGATTTGCCTTTCCAGGTTGCTTGGTTGGCCAAAAAGGGCGTATGCGTTTTTTCCTGAATATAGTCAGGAAAAAACGCATACGCCCTTTTTGGCCAAGGGCATCATTGTCAACATTTTGCCGCTTTTCATGTGCTTTAAAGGCGATTCGAATCTACCTCCTGAAATCTGTTTCCTGCAATTCTGCCTTGATTTCAAATCCTCTTCTTTGCCTTCCCTCAATATATTTGTGGACGAGAGTTATCATTTATAACTCTGCAGGTTTGTGAATTGCAGTGCCCTGAACCTCCATTTTACAACTCGCTTTGTTGGGAGCTGGCCGCAAAAGCGCAGGATGGCTTCAGGCCCTGTTCTGGGTCCGGGGGGCAGGCTGAGCCTGTGGTTAATTCTTCTTCCTGATGGGAAAATAGAGTGACCTGTGCCTGTCCCAACACCAAGAGCTAGTCTCTCGTTGGTTCCCCGTCTTCCCGTTCATCCTCAGGACAAATTGCAACCTGTACGGAACAGGAGGTTAAAGGTGCTGATGCTCCTAGTAGGGAGATTGCTAGTAAAGCGGCTGGAATGGCGAACCCGGGCACAAGGAGATGAGAAATGAGGTGCGTTTTAGAAACCTTTCCCCATCACACGGTATACTATCTTCTGGGTTTCTCATGCATGTTTTCGATGTAGGAAGATGCCCTGGAAGCTGGAGATTTGGGACCCATGCGATGGGTACCACGCAGTATTACTTTAAAGGGTCTGCGTTTGCTCACCCAACCTCACCAAACCTCTCAGCCCCAAGAGTGTCCACCCTTATGTCTCATCCAGCTGTGGGTCTAGATATGGTCAATCCAGGTTGCATCACAGCCCCTGAACGCATTGTGTAAGAATTTCTCTCTCTTTCACTGTCGTTGTTTCATGGGTTTTTCAAAGTAATTTATTTTCATAATGGGGTTTAGCTGCTTTTCACTGCTGTGTTTATGCCGCTTTACACCCACTTGATACACTAACAGAGAGATATCAATACATAGGTTTTAAGATTATTACTAGTCAGATATATTCTTGTGCGGTGAATAGGGCGTGTTGAGTCCAGTTCTCTGAGCAAGGAGTAGGTCTTGTCTATTACATATTGGGTTTATGGAACGGTATCTGAGCTAATTTGATACCCTTTTTTTATGTATCACCCCACCTCACCTTTCCCGTTAAGCAGCCATAGTCTGTTTTCTGCATGTGTGACTCTGTTCTGTTTTGTAATTCAGTTCAAGTGTAACGGTTTTTACATTCCCTCTATCAGTGATACCTTATGAGAAGTGTCCTTTTCTGTGTGACTTATTTCACTTAGAATCGTCGTACCTAAATCCACTCATCATGCTGCTACTAACCTTATGACATTGATTTCATGGCTGAGTGATATTCCATTGTACATAAGGACCACAACTTCTTTATCCATTTTTCTCTTTCCTGGGATATTTAAGGTGGAATTAAGTGGAGGTCCTTGTCAACAGAGCAGCCCTCAACTTTGGGGTGCTTGTGTCTTGCTGATTTTTCATTTTCCCAATTTATACCCCCATGAGTGGAAGTGCCCTATGCTCTCTAAGATGTGTTTTTCAGATGTTTCAGGACACACCGTACACTTCTCCAGAGTGGCTGTTGGCAATTTACATCCCGCCCATCAGTGTAGCAAGGCTCCCATTTCTGCATGGCCTGTACTGCATTTCGGGTTTTGACACTTTTTTCATCATGGCCCTTTTGACCGATGGGAAGCGAGACTTCTCTGTAGCGCTGATTTGCCTTTCCAGGTTGCTTGGTTGGCCAAAAAGGGCGTATGCGTTTTTTCCTGAATATATTCAGGAAAAAACGCATACGCCCTTTTTGGCCAAGGGCATCATTGTCAACGTTTTGCCGCTTTTCATGTGCTTTAAAGGCGATTCGTATCTACCTCCTGAAATCTGTTTCCTGCAATTCTGCCTTGATTTCAAATCCTCTTCTTTGCCTTCCCTCAATATATTTGTGGACGAGAGTTATCATTTATAACTCTGCAGGTTTGTGAATTGCAGTGCCCTGAACCTCCATTTTACAACTCGCTTTTTTGGGAGCTGGCCGCAAAAGCGCAGGATGGCTTCAGGCCCTGTTCTGGTTCCGGGAGGCAGGCTGAGCCTGTGGTTAATTCTTCTTCCTGATGGGAAAATAGAATGACCTGTGCCTGTCCCAACACCAAGAGCTAGTCTCTCGTTGGTTCCCCATCTTCCCGTTCATCCTCAGGACAAATTGCAACCTGGACGGAACAGGAGGTTAAAGGTGCTGATGCTCCAAGTAGGGAGATTGCTAGTAAAGCGGCTGGAATGGCGAACCCGGGCACAAGGAGATGAGAAATGAGGTGCGTTTTAGAAACCTTTCCCCATCACATGGTGTACCATCTTCTGGGTTTCTCATGCATGTTTTTGATGTAGGAAGATGCCCTTGAAGCTGGAGATTTGGGACCCATTCGATGGGTACCACGAAGTATTACTTTAAAGGGTCTGCGTTTGCTCACCCAACCTCACCAAACCTCTCAGCCCCAAGAGTGTCCACCCTTATGTCTCATCCAGCTGTGGGTCTAGATATGGTCAATCCAGGTTGCATCACAGCCCCTGAACTCATTGTGTAAGTATTTCTATCTCTTTCACTGTCGTTGTTTCATGGGTTTTTGAAAGTAATTTATTTTAATAATGGGGTTTAGCTGCTTTTCACGGCTGTGTTTATGCCGCTTTACACCCACTTGACACACTAACAGAGAGATATCAATACATAGGTTTTAAGATTATTACTAGTCAGATATATTCTTGTGCGGTGAATAGGGCGTGTTGAGTCCACTTCTCTGAGCAAGGAGTAGGTCTTGTCTACTACATATTGGGTTTATGGAACGGTATCTGAGCTAATTTGATACCCTTGTTTTATGTATCACCCCACCTCACCTTTCCCGTTAAGCAGCCATAGTGTGTTTTCTGCATGTGTGACTCTGTTCTGTTTTGTAATTCAGTTCAAGTGTAACGGTTTTTACATTCCCTCTATCAGTGATACCTTATGAGAAGTGTCCTTTTCTGTGTGACTTATTTCACTTAGAATCGTCGTACCTAAATCCACTCATCATGCTTCTACTAACCTTATGACATTGATTTCATGGCTGAGTGATATTCCATTGTACATAAGGACCACAACTTCTTTATCCATTTTTCTCTTTCCTTGGATATTTAAGGTGGAATGAAGTGGAGGTCCTTGTCAACAGAGCAGCCCTAAACTTTGGGGTGCTTGTGTCTTGCTGATTTTTCATTTTCCCAATTTATACCCCCATGAGTGGAAGTGCCCTATGCTCTCTAAGCTGTGTTTTTCAGATGTTTCAGGACACACCGTACACTTCTCCAGAGTGGCTGTTGGCAATTTACATCACGCCCATCAGTGTAGCAAGGCTCTCATTTCTCCATGGCCTGTCCTGCATTTCTGGTTTTGACACTTTTTTCAGCATGGCCCTTTTGACCGATGGGGAGCGAGACTTCTTTGTAGCGCTGATTTGCCTTTCCAGGTTGCTTGGTTGGCCAAAAAGGGCGTATGCGTTTTTTCCTGAATATATTCAGGAAAAAACGCATACGCCCTTTTTGGCCAAGGGCATCATTGTCAACATTTTGCCGCTTTTCATGTGCTTTAAAGGCGATTCGAATCTACCTCCTGAAATCTGTTTCCTGCAATTCTGCCTTGATTTCAAATCCTCTTCTTTGCCTTCCCTCAATATATTTGTGGACGAGAGTTATCATTTATAACTCTGAAGGTTTGTGAATTGCACTGCCCTGAACCTCCATTTTACAACTCGCTTTTTTGGGAGCTGGCCGCAAAAGCGCAGGATGGCTTCAGGCCCTGTTCTGGTTCCAGGGGGCAGGCTGAGCCTGTGGTTAATTCTTCTTCCTGATGGGAAAATAGAGTGACCTGTGCCTGTCCCAACACCAAGAGCTAGTCTCTCGTTGGTTCCCCGTCTTGCCGTTCATCCTCAGGACAAATTGCAACCTGTACGGAACAGGAGGTTAAAGGTGCTGATGCTCCAAGTAGGGAGATTGCTAGTAAAGCAGCTGGAATGGCGAACCCGGGCACAAGGAGATGAGAAATGAGGTGCGTTTTAGAAACCTTTCCCTATCACACGGTGTACCATCTTCTGGGTTTCTCATGCATGTTTTCGATGTAGGAAGATGCCCTTGAACCTGGAGATTTGGGACCCATGCGATGGGTACCACGCAGTATTACTTTAAAGGGTCTGTGTTTGCTCACCCAACCTCACCAAACCTCTCAGCCCCAAGAGTGTCCACCCTTATGTCTCATCCAGCTGTGGGTCTAGATATGGTCAATCCAGGTTGCATCACAGCCCCTGAACTCATTGTGTAAGTATTTCTATCTCTTTCACTGTCGTTGTTTCATGGGTTTTTCAAAGTAATTTATTTTCATAATGGGGTTTAGCTGCTTTTCACTGCTGTGTTTATGCCGCTTTACACCCACTTGACACACTAACAGAGAGATATCAATACATAGGTTTTAAGATTATTACTAGTCAGGTATATTCTTGTGCGGTGAATAGGGCGTGTTGAGTCCAGTTCTCTGAGCAAGGAGTAGGTCTTGTCTACTACATATTGGGTTTATGGAACGGTATCTGAGCTAATTTGATACCCTTCTTTTATGTATCACCCCACCTCATCTTTCCCGTTAAGCAGCCATAGTCTGTTTTCTGCATGTGTGACTCTGTTCTGTTTTGTAATTCAGTTCAAGTGTAACGTTTTTTACATTCCCTCTAAAAGTGATACCTTATGAGAAGTGTCCTTTTCTGTGTGACTTATTTCAGTTAGAATCGTCGTACCTAAATCCACTCATCATGCTGCTACTAACCTTATGACATTGATTTCATGGCTGAGTGATATTCCATTGTACATAAGGACCACAACTTCTTTATCCATTTTTCTCTTTCCTGGGATATTTAAGGTGGAATGAAGTGGAGGTCCTTGTCAACAGAGCAGCCCTCAACTTTGGGGTGCTTGTGTCTTGCTGATTTTTCATTTTCCCAATTTATACCCCCATGAGTGGAAGTGCCCTATGCTCTCTAAGCTGTGTTTTTCAGATGTTTCAGGACACACCGTACACTTCTCCAGAGTGGCTGTTGGCAATTTACATCCCGCCCATCAGTGTAGCAAGGCTCCCATTTCTCCATGGCCTGTCCTGCATTTCTGGTTTTGACAGTTTTTTCAGCATGGCCCTTTTGACCGATGGGAAGCGAGACTTCTCTGTAGCGCTGATTTGCCTTTCCAGGTTGCTTGGTTGGCCAAAAAGGGCGTATGCGTTTTTTCCTGAATATATTCAGGAAAAAACGCATACGCCCTTTTTGGCCAAGGGCATCATTGTCAACGTTTTGCCGCTTTTCATATGCTTTAAAGGTGGTTCGTATCTACCTCCTGAAATCTGTTTCGTGCAATTCTGCCTTGATTTCAAATCCTCTTCTTTGCCTTCCCTCAATATATTTGTGGACGAGAGTTATCATTTATAACTCTGCAGGTTTGTGAATTGCAGTGCCCTGAACCTCCATTTTACAACTCGCTTTTTTGGGAGCTGGCCGCAAAAGTGCAGGATGGCTTCAGGCCCTGTTCTTTTTCCGGGGGGCAGGCTGAGCCTGTGGTTAATTCTTCTTCCTGATGGGAAAATCGAGTGACCTGTGCCTGTCCCGACACCAAGACCTAGTCTCTCGTTCGTTCCCCGTCTTCCCGTTCATCCTCAGGACAAATTGCAACTTGTACGGAACTGGAGGTTAAAGATGCTGATGCTCCAAGTAGGGAGATTGCTAGTAAAGCGGCTGGAATGGCGAACCCGGGCACAAGGAGATGAGAAATGAGGTGCCTTTTAGAAACCTTTCCCCATCACACGGTGTACCATCTTCTGGGTTTCTCATGCATGTTTTCGATGTAGGAAGATGCCCTTGAACCTGGAGATTTGGGACCCATGCGATGGGTACCACGCAGTATTACTTTAAAGGGTCTGCGTTTGCTCACCCAACCTCACCAAACCTCTCAGCCCCAAGAGTGTCCACCCTTATGTCTCATCCAGCAGTGGGTCTAGATATGGTCAATCCAGGTTGCATCACAGCCCCTGAACGCATTGTGTAAGAATTTCTAACTCTTTCACTTTTGTTGTTCCATGGGTTTTTCAAAGTAATTTATTTTCATAATGGGGTTTAGCTGCTTTTCACTGCTGTGTTTATGCCGCTTTACACCCACTTGACACACTAACAGAGAGATATCAGTACATAGGTTTTAAGATTATTACTAGTCAGATAGATTCTTGTGTGGTGAATAGGGCGTGTTGAGTCCAGTTCTCTGAGCAAGGAGTAGGTCTTGTCTATTACATATTGGGTTTATGGAACGGTATCTGAGCTAATTTGATACCCTTGTTTTATGTATCACCCCACCTCCCCTTTCCCGTTAAGCAGCCATAGTCTGTTTTCTGCATGTGTGACTCTGTTCTGTTTTGTAATTCAGTTCAAGTGTAACGGATTTTACATTCCCTCTAAAAGTGATACCTTATGAGAAGTGTCCTTTTCTGTGTGACTTATTTCACTTAGAATCGTCGTACCTAAATCCACTCATCATGCTGCTACTAACCTTATGACATTGATTTCATGGCTGAGTGATATTCCATTGTACATAAGGACCACAACTTCTTTATCCATTTTTCTCTTTCCTGGGATATTGAAGGTGGAATGAAGTGAAGGTCCTTGTCAACAGAGCAGCCCTCAACTTTGGGGTGCTTGTGTCTTGCTGATTTTTCATTTTCCCAATTTATACCCCCATGAGTGGAAATGCCCTATGCTCTCTAAGCTGTGTTTTTCAGATGTTTCAGGACACACCGTACACTCCTCCAGAGTGGCTGTTGGCAATTTACATCCCGCCCATCAGTGTAGCAAGGCTCCCATTTCTCCATGGTCTGTCCTGCATTTCTGGTTTTGAGACTTTTTTCAGCATGGCCCTTTTGACCAATGGGTAACAAGTCTTCTTTGTAGCGCTGATTTGCCTTTCCAGGTTGCTTGGTTGGCCAAAAAGGGCGTATGCGTTTTTTCCTGAATATATTCAGGAAAAAACGCATACGCCCTTTTTGGCCAAGGGCATCATTGTCAACGTTTTGCCGCTTTTCATGTGCTTTAAAGGCGATTCGAATCTACCTCCTGAAATCTGTTTCCTGCAATTCTGCCTTGATTTCAAATCCTCTTCTTTGCCTTCCCTCAATATATTTGTGGACCAGAGTTATCATTTATAACTCTGCAGGTTTGTGAATTGCAGTTCCCTGAAGCTCCATTTTACAACTCGCTTTTTTGGGAGCTGGCCGCAAAAGCGCAGGATGGCTTCAGGCCCTGTTCTGGTTCCGGGGGGGAGGATGAGCCTGTGGTTAATTCTTCTTCCTGATGGGAAAATAGAGTGACCTGTGCCTGTCCCAACACCAAGAGCTAGTCTCTCGTTGGTTCCCCGTCTTCCCGTTCATCCTCAGGACAAATTGCAACCTGTACGGAACAGGAGGTTAAAGGTGCTGATGCTACAAGTAGGGAGATTGTTAGTAAAGCAGCTGGAATGGCGAACCCGGGCACAAGGAGAAGAGAAATGAGGTGCGTTTTAGAAACCTTTCCCCATCACATGGTGTACCAACTTTTTGTTTTCTCATGCATGTTTTCGATGTAGGAAGATGCCCTTGAACCTGGAGATTTGGGACCCATGCGATGGGTACCACGCAGTATTACTTTAAAGGGTCTGCGTTTGCTCACCCAACCTCACCAAACCTCTCAGCCCCAAGAGTGTCCACCCTTATGTCTCATCCAGCTGTGGGTCTAGATATGGTCAATCCAGGTTGCATCACAGCCCCTGAACGCATTGTGTAAGAATTTCTCTCTCTTTCACTGTCTTTGTTTCATGGGTTTTTCAAAGTAATTTATTTTGATAATGGGGTTTAGCTGCTTTTCACTGCTGTGTTTATGCCGCTTTACACCCACTTGACACACTAACAGAGAGATATCAATACATAGGTTTTAAGATTATTACTAGTCAGATATATTCTTGTGCGGTGAATAGGGTGTGTTGAGTCCAGTTCTCTGAGCAAAGAGTAGGTCTTGTCTATTACATATTGGGTTTATGGAACGGTATCTGAGCTAATTTGATACCCTTGTTTTATGTATCACCCCACCTCACCTTTCCCGTTAAGCAGCCATAGTGTGTTTTCTGCATGTGTGACTCTGTTCTGTTTTGTAATTCAGTTCAAGTGTAACGGTTTTTACATTCCCTCTATCAGTGATACCTTATGAGAAGTGTCCTTTTCTGTGTGACTTATTTCACTTAGAATCGTCGTACCTAAATCCACTCATCATGCTGCTACTAGCCTTATGACATTGATTTCATGGCTGAGTGATATTCCATTGTACATAAGGACCACAACTTCTTTATCCATTTTTCTCTTTCCTTGGATATTGAAGGTGGAATGAAGTGGAGGTCCTTGTCAACAGAGCAGCCCTCAACTTTGGGGTGCTTGTGTCTTGCTGATTTTTCATTTTCCCAATTTATACCCCCATGAGTGGAAGTGCCCTATGCTCTCTAAGCTGTGTTTTTTAGATGTTTCAGGACTCACCGTACACTTCTCCAGAGTGGCTGTTGGCAATTTACATCCCGCCCATCAGTGTAGCAAGGCTCCCATTTCTCCATGGCCTGTCCTGCATTTCTGGTTTTGACACTTTTTTCAGCATGGCCCTTTTGACCGATGGGAAGCGAGACTTCTCTGTAGCGCTGATTTGCCTTTCCAGGTTGCTTGGTTGGCCAAAAAGGGCGTATGCGTTTTTTCCTGAATATATTAAGGAAAAAATGCATACGCCCTTTTTGGCCAAGGGCATCATTGTCAACGTTTTGCCGCTTTTCATGTGCTTTAAAGGCGATTCGTATCTACCTCCTGAAATCTGTTTCGTGCAATTCTGCCTTGATTTCAAATCCTCTTCTTTGCCTTCCCTCAATATATTTGTGGACGAGAGTTATCATTTATAACTCTGCAGGTTTGTGAATTGCAGTGCCCTGAACCTCCATTTTACAACTCGCTTTTTTGGGAGCTGGCCGCAAAAGCGCAGGATGGCTTCAGGCCCTGTTCTGGTTCCGGGGGGCAGGCTGAGCCTGTGGTTAATTCTTCTTCCTGATGGGAAAATAGAGTGACCTGTGCCTGTCCCGACACCAAGAGCTAGTCTCTCGTTGGTTCCCCGTCTTCCCGTTCATCCTCAGGACAAATTGCAACCTGTACGGAACAGGAGGTTAAAGGTGCTGATGCTCCAAGTAGGGAGATTGCTAGTAAATCGGCTGGAATGGCGAACCCGGGCACAAGGAGATGAGAAATGAGGTGCGTTTTAGAAACCTTTCCCCATCACACGGTGTACCATCTTCTGGGTTTCTCATGCATGTTTTTGATGTAGGAAGATGCCCTTGAACCTGGAGATTTGGGACCCATGCGATGGGTACCACGCAGTATTACTTTAAAGGGTCTGCGTTTGCTCACCCAACCTCACCAAACCTCTCAGCCCCAAGAGTGTCCACCCTTATGTCTCATCCAGCTGTGGGTCTAGATATGGTCAATCCAGGTTGCATCACAGCCCCTGAACTCATTGTGTAAGAATTTCTATCTCTTTCACTGTCGTTGTTTCATGGGTTTTTGAAAGTAATTTATTTTAATAATGGGGTTTAGCTGCTTTTCACGGCTGTGTTTATGCCGCTTTACACCCACTTGACACACTAACAGAGAGATATCAATACATAGGTTTTAAGATTATTACTAGTCAGATATATTCTTGTGCGGTGAATAGGGCGTGTTGAGTCCACTTCTCTGAGCAAGGAGTAGGTCTTGTCTACTACATATTGGGTTTATGGAACGGTATCTGAGCTAATTTGATACCCTTGTTTTATGTATCACCCCACCTCACCTTTCCCGTTAAGCAGCCATAGTGTGTTTTCTGCATGTGTGACTCTGTTCTGTTTTGTAATTCAGTTCAAGTGTAACGGTTTTTACATTCCCTCTATCAGTGATACCTTATGAGAAGTGTCCTTTTCTGTGTGACTTATTTCACTTAGAATCGTCGTACCTAAATCCACTCATCATGCTTCTACTAACCTTATGACATTGATTTCATGGCTGAGTGATATTCCATTGTACATAAGGACCACAACTTCTTTATCCATTTTTCTCTTTCCTGGGATATTTAAGGTGGAATGAAGTGGAGGTCCTTGTCAACAGAGCAGCCCTCAACTTTGGGGTGCTTGTGTCTTGCTGATTTTTCATTTTCCCAATTTATACCCCCATGAGTGGAAGTGCCCTATGCTCTCTAAGCTGTGTTTTTCAGATGTTTCAGGACACACCGTACACTTCTCCAGAGTGGCTGTTGGCAATTTACATCCCGCCCATCAGTGTAGCAAGGCTCCCATTTCTCCATGGCCTGTCCTGCATTTCTGGTTTTGACACTTTTTTCAGCATGGCCCTTTTGACCGATGGGGAGCGAGACTTCTTTGTAGCGCTGATTTGCCTTTCCAGGTTGCTTGGTTGGCCAAAAAGGGCGTATGCGTTTTTTCCTGAATATATTCAGGAAAAAACGCATACGCCCATTTTGGCCAAGGGCATCATTGTCAACATTTTGCCGCTTTTCATGTGCTTTAAAGGCGATTCGAATCTACCTCCTGAAATCTGTTTCCTGCAATTCTGCCTTGATTTCAAATCCTCTTCTTTGCCTTCCCTCAATATATTTGTGGACGAGAGTTATCATTTATAACTCTGAAGGTTTGTGAATTGCACTGCCCTGAACCTCCATTTTACAACTCGCTTTTTTGGGAGCTGGCCGCAAAAGCGCAGGATGGCTTCAGGCCCTGTTCTGGTTCCAGGGGGCAGGCGGAGCCTGTGGTTAATTCTTCTTCCTGATGGGAAAATAGAGTGACCTGTGCCTGTCCCAAAACCAAGAGCTAGTCTCTCGTTGGTTCCCCGTCTTGCCGTTCATCCTCAGGAAAAATTGCAACCTGTACGGAACAGGAGGTTAAAGGTGCTGATGCTCCAAGTAGGGAGATTGCTAGTAAAGCAGCTGGAATGGCGAACCCGGGCACAAGGAGATGAGAAATGAGGTGCGTTTTAGAAACCTTTCCCTATCACACGGTGTACCATCTTCTGGGTTTCTCATGCATGTTTTCGATGTAGGAAGATGCCCTTGAACCTGGAGATTTGGGACCCATGCGATGGGTACCACGCAGTATTACTTTAAAGGGTCTGTGTTTGCTCACCCAACCTCACCAAACCTCTCAGCCCCAAGAGTGTCCACCCTTATGTCTCATCCAGCTGTGGGTCTAGATATGGTCAATCCAGGTTGCATCACAGCCCCTGAACTCATTGTGTAAGAATTTCTATCTCTTTCACTGTCGTTGTTTCATGGGTTTTTCAAAGTAATTTATTTTCATAATGGGGTTTAGCTGCTTTTCACTGCTGTGTTTATGCCGCTTTACACCCACTTGACACACTAACAGAGAGATATCAATACATAGGTTTTAAGATTATTACTAGTCAGGTATATTCTTGTGCGGTGAATAGGGCGTGTTGAGTCCAGTTCTCTGAGCAAGGAGTAGGTCTTGTCTACTACATATTGGGTTTATGGAACGGTATCTGAGCTAATTTGATACCCTTGTTTTATGTATCACCCCACCTCATCTTTCCCGTTAAGCAGCCATAGTCTGTTTTCTGCATGTGTGACTCTGTTCTGTTTTGTAATTCAGTTCAAGTGTAACGTTTTTTACATTCCCTCTAAAAGTGATACCTTATGAGAAGTGTCCTTTTCTGTGTGACTTATTTCACTTAGAATCGTCGTACCTAAATCCACTCATCATGCTGCTACTAACCTTATGACATTGATTTCATGGCTGAGTGATATTCCATTGTACATAAGGACCACAACTTCTTTATCCATTTTTCTCTTTCCTGGGATATTGAAGGTGGAATGAAGTGAAGGTCCTTGTCAACAGAGCAGCCCTCAACTTTGGGGTGCTTGTGTCTTGCTGATTTTTCATTTTCCCAATTTATACCCCCATGAGTGGAAATGCCCTATGCTCTCTAAGCTGTGTTTTTCAGATGTTTCAGGACACACCGTACACTCCTCCAGAGTGGCTGTTGGCAATTTACATCCCGCCCATCAGTGTAGCAAGGCTCCCATTTCTCCATGGTCTGTCCTGCATTTCTGGTTTTGAGACTTTTTTCAGCATGGCCCTTTTGACCAATGGGTAACAAGTCTTCTTTGTAGCGCTGATTTGCCTTTCCAGGTTGCTTGGTTGGCCAAAAAGGGCGTATGCGTTTTTTCCTGAATATATTCAGGAAAAAACGCATACGCCCTTTTTGGCCAAGGGCATCATTGTCAACGTTTTGCCGCTTTTCATGTGCTTTAAAGGCGATTCGAATCTACCTCCTGAAATCTGTTTCCTGCAATTCTGCCTTGATTTCAAATCCTCTTCTTTGCCTTCCCTCAATATATTTGTGGACCAGAGTTATCATTTATAACTCTGCAGGTTTGTGAATTGCAGTTCCCTGAAGCTCCATTTTACAACTCGCTTTTTTGGGAGCTGGCCGCAAAAGCGCAGGATGGCTTCAGGCCCTGTTCTGGTTCCGGGGGGGAGGATGAGCCTCTGGTTAATTCTTCTTCCTGATGGGAAAATAGAGTGACCTGTGCCTGTCCCAACACCAAGAGCTAGTCTCTCACTGGTTCCCCGTCTACCCGTTCATCCTCAGGACAAATTGCAACCTGTACGGAACAGGAGGTTAAAGGTGCTGATGCTACAAGTAGTGAGATTGTTAGTAAAGCAGCTGGAATGGCGAACCCGGGCACAAGGAGAAGAGAAATGAGGTGCGTTTTAGAAACCTTTCCCCATCACATGGTGTACCAACTTTTTGTTTTCTCATGCATGTTTTCGATGTAGGAAGATGCCCTTGAACCTGGAGATTTGGGACCCATGCGATGGGTACCACGCAGTATTACTTTAAAGGGTCTGCGTTTGCTCACCCAACCTCACCAAACCTCTCAGCCCCAAGAGTGTCCACCCTTATGTCTCATCCAGCTGTGGGTCTAGATATGGTCAATCCAGGTTGCATCACAGCCCCTGAACGCATTGTGTAAGAATTTCTCTCTCTTTCACTGTCTTTGTTTCATGGGTTTTTCAAAGTAATTTATTTTGATAATGGGGTTTAGCTGCTTTTCACTGCTGTGTTTATGCCGCTTTACACCCACTTGACACACTAACAGAGAGATATCAATACATAGGTTTTAAGATTATTACTAGTCAGATATATTCTTGTGCGGTGAATAGGGTGTGTTGAGTCCAGTTCTCTGAGCAAAGAGTAGGTCTTGTCTATTACATATTGGGTTTATGGAACGGTATCTGAGCTAATTTGATACCCTTGTTTTATGTATCACCCCACCTCACCTTTCCCGTTAAGCAGCCATAGTGTGTTTTCTGCATGTGTGACTCTGTTCTGTTTTGTAATTCAGTTCAAGTGTAACGGTTTTTACATTCCCTCTATCAGTGATACCTTATGAGAAGTGTCCTTTTCTGTGTGACTTATTTCACTTAGAATCGTCGTACCTAAATCCACTCATCATGCTGCTACTAGCCTTATGACATTGATTTCATGGCTGAGTGATATTCCATTGTACATAAGGACCACAACTTCTTTATCCATTTTTCTCTTTCCTTGGATATTGAAGGTGGAATGAAGTGGAGGTCCTTGTCAACAGAGCAGCCCTCAACTTTGGGGTGCTTGTGTCTTGCTGATTTTTCATTTTCCCAATTTATACCCCCATGAGTGGAAGTGCCCTATGCTCTCTAAGCTGTGTTTTTTAGATGTTTCAGGACTCACCGTACACTTCTCCAGAGTGGCTGTTGGCAATTTACATCCCGCCCATCAGTGTAGCAAGGCTCCCATTTCTCCATGGCCTGTCCTGCATTTCTGGTTTTGACACTTTTTTCAGCATGGCCCTTTTGACCGATGGGAAGCGAGACTTCTCTGTAGCGCTGATTTGCCTTTCCAGGTTGCTTGGTTGGCCAAAAAGGGCGTATGCGTTTTTTCCTGAATATATTCAGGAAAAAACGCATACGCCCTTTTTGGCCAAGGGCATCATTGTCAACGTTTTGCCGCTTTTCATGTGCTTTAAAGGCGATTCGTATCTACCTCCTGAAATCTGTTTCGTGCAATTGTGCCTTGATTTCAAATCCTCTTCTTTGCCTTCCCTCAATATATTTGTGGACGAGAGTTATCATTTATAACTCTGCAGTTTTGTGAATTGCAGTGCCCTGAACCTCCATTTTACAACTCGCTTTTTTGGGAGCTGGCCGCAAAAGCGCAGGATGGCTTCAGGCCCTGTTCTGGTTCCGGGGGGCAGGCTGAGCCTGTGGTTAATTCTTCTTCCTGATGGGAAAATAGAGTGACCTGTGCCTGTCCCGACACCAAGAGCTAGTCTCTCGTTGGTTCCCCGTCTTCCCGTTCATCCTCAGGACAAATTGCAACCTGTACGGAACAGGAGGTTAAAGGTGCTGATGCTCCAAGTAGGGAGATTGCTAGTAAAGCGGCTGGAATGGCGAACCCGGGCACAAGGAGATGAGAAATGAGGTGCGTTTTAGAAACCTTTCCCCATCACACGGTGTACCATCTTCTGGGTTTCTCATGCATGTTTTCGATGTAGGAAGATGCCCTTGAACCTGGAGATTTGGGACCCATGCGATGGGTACCACGCAGTATTACTTTAAAGGGTCTGCGTTTGCTCACCCAACCTCACCAAACCTCTCAGCCCCAAGAGTGTCCACCCTTATGTCTCATCCAGCTGTGGGTCTAGATATGGTCAATCCAGGTTGCATCACAGCCCCTGAACTCATTGTGTAAGAATTTCTATCTCTTTCACTGTCGTTGTTTCATGGGTTTTTGAAAGTAATTTATTTTAATAATGGGGTTTAGCTGCTTTTCACGGCTGTGTTTATGCCGCTTTACACCCACTTGACACACTAACAGAGAGATATCAATACATAGGTTTTAAGATTATTACTAGTCAGATATATTCTTGTGCGGTGAATAGGGCGTGTTGAGTCCACTTCTCTGAGCAAGGAGTAGGTCTTGTCTACTACATATTGGGTTTATGGAACGGTATCTGAGCTAATTTGATACCCTTGTTTTATGTATCACCCCACCTCACCTTTCCCGTTAAGCAGCCATAGTGTGTTTTCTGCATGTGTGACTCTGTTCTGTTTTGTAATTCAGTTCAAGTGTAACGGTTTTTACATTCCCTCTATCAGTGATACCTTATGAGAAGTGTCCTTTTCTGTGTGACTTATTTCACTTAGAATCGTCGTACCTAAATCCACTCATCATGCTTCTACTAACCTTATGACATTGATTTCATGGCTGAGTGATATTCCATTGTACATAAGGACCACAACTTCTTTATCCATTTTTCTCTTTCCTTGGATATTTAAGGTGGAATGAAGTGGAGGTCCTTGTCAACAGAGCAGCCCTAAACTTTGGGGTGCTTGTGTCTTGCTGATTTTTCATTTTCCCAATTTATACCCCCATGAGTGGAAGTGCCCTATGCTCTCTAAGCTGTGTTTTTCAGATGTTTCAGGACACACCGTACACTTCTCCAGAGTGGCTGTTGGCAATTTACATCCCGCCCATCAGTGTAGCAAGGCTCCCATTTCTCCATGGCCTGTCCTGCATTTCTGGTTTTGACACTTTTTTCAGCATGGCCCTTTTGACCGATGGGGAGCGAGACTTCTTTGTAGCGCTGATTTGCCTTTCCAGGTTGCTTGGTTGGCCAAAAAGGGCGTATGCGTTTTTTCCTGAATATATTCAGGAAAAAATGCATACGCCCTTTTTGGCCAAGGGCATCATTGTCAACGTTTTGCCGCTTTTCATGTGCTTTAAAGGTGGTTCGTATCTACCTCCTGAAATCTGTTTCGTGCAATTCTGCCTTGATTTCAAATCCTCTTCTTTGCCTTCCCTCAATATATTTGTGGACGAGAGTTATCATTTATAACTCTGCAGGTTTGTGAATTGCAGTGCCCTGAACCTCCATTTTACAACTCGCTTTTTTGGGAGCTGGCCGCAAAAGTGCAAGATGGCTTCAGGCCCTGTTCTTTTTCCGGGGGGCAGGCTGAGCCTGTGGTTAATTCTTCTTCCTGATGGGAAAATCGAGTGACCTGTGCCTGTCCCGACACCAAGACCTAGTCTCTCGTTCGTTCCCCGTCTTCCCGTTCATCCTCAGGACAAATTGCAACTTGTACGGAACTGGAGGTTAAAGATGCTGATGCTCCAAGTAGGGAGATTGCTAGTAAAGCGGCTGGAATGGCGAACCCGGGCACAAGGAGATGAGAAATGAGGTGCGTTTTAGAAACCTTTCCCCATCACACGGTGTACCATCTTCTGGGTTTCTCATGCATGTTTTCGATGTAGGAAGATGCCCTTGAACCTGGAGATTTGGGACCCATGCGATGGGTACCACGCAGTATTACTTTAAAGGGTCTGCGTTTGCTCACCCAACCTCACCAAACCTCTCAGCCCCAAGAGTGTCCACCCTTATGTCTCATCCAGCAGTGGGTCTAGATATGGTCAATCCAGGTTGCATCACAGCCCCTGAACGCATTGTGTAAGAATTTCTAACTCTTTCACTTTTGTTGTTTCATGGGTTTTTCAAAGTAATTTATTTTCATAATGGGGTTTAGCTGCTTTTCACTGCTGTGTTTATGCCGCTTTACACCCACTTGACACACTAACAGAGAGATATCAGTACATAGGTTTTAAGATTATTACTAGTCAGATAGATTCTTGTGTGGTGAATAGGGCGTGTTGAGTCCAGTTCTCTGAGCAAGGAGTAGGTCTTGTCTATTACATATTGGGTTTATGGAACGGTATCTGAGCTAATTTGATACCCTTGTTTTATGTATCACCCCACCTCCCCTTTCCCGTTAAGCAGCCATAGTCTGTTTTCTGCATGTGTGACTCTGTTCTGTTTTGTAATTCAGTTCAAGTGTAACGGATTTTACATTCCCTCTAAAAGTGATACCTTATGAGAAGTGTCCTTTTCTGTGTGACTTATTTCACTTAGAATCGTCGTACCTAAATCCACTCATCATGCTGCTACTAACCTTATGACATTGATTTCATGGCTGAGTGATATTCCATTGTACATAAGGACCACAACTTCTTTATCCATTTTTCTCTTTCCTGGGATATTGAAGGTGGAATGAAGTGAAGGTCCTTGTCAACAGAGCAGCCCTCAACTTTGGGGTGCTTGTGTCTTGCTGATTTTTCATTTTCCCAATTTATACCCCCATGAGTGGAAATGCCCTATGCTCTCTAAGCTGTGTTTTTCAGATGTTTCAGGACACACCGTACACTCCTCCAGAGTGGCTGTTGGCAATTTACATCCCGCCCATCAGTGTAGCAAGGCTCCCATTTCTCCATGGTCTGTCCTGCATTTCTGGTTTTGAGACTTTTTTCAGCATGGCCCTTTTGACCAATGGGTAACAAGTCTTCTTTGTAGCGCTGATTTGCCTTTCCAGGTTGCTTGGTTGGCCAAAAAGGGCGTATGCGTTTTTTCCTGAATATATTCAGGAAAAAACGCATACGCCCTTTTTGGCCAAGGGCATCATTGTCAACGTTTTGCCGCTTTTCATGTGCTTTAAAGGCGATTCGAATCTACCTCCTGAAATCTGTTTCCTGCAATTCTGCCTTGATTTCAAATCCTCTTCTTTGCCTTCCCTCAATATATTTGTGGACCAGAGTTATCATTTATAACTCTGCAGGTTTGTGAATTGCAGTTCCCTGAAGCTCCATTTTACAACTCGCTTTTTTGGGAGCTGGCCGCAAAAGCGCAGGATGGCTTCAGGCCCTGTTCTGGTTCCGGGGGGGAGGATGAGCCTCTGGTTAATTCTTCTTCCTGATGGGAAAATAGAGTGACCTGTGCCTGTCCCAACACCAAGAGCTAGTCTCTCACTGGTTCCCCGTCTACCCGTTCATCCTCAGGACAAATTGCAACCTGTACGGAACAGGAGGTTAAAGGTGCTGATGCTACAAGTAGGGAGATTGTTAGTAAAGCAGCTGGAATGGCGAACCCGGGCACAAGGAGAAGAGAAATGAGGTGCGTTTTAGAAACCTTTCCCCATCACATGGTGTACCAACTTTTTGTTTTCTCATGCATGTTTTCGATGTAGGAAGATGCCCTTGAACCTGGAGATTTGGGACCCATGCGATGGGTACCACGCAGTATTACTTTAAAGGGTCTGCGTTTGCTCACCCAACCTCACCAAACCTCTCAGCCCCAAGAGTGTCCACCCTTATGTCTCATCCAGCTGTGGGTCTAGATATGGTCAATCCAGGTTGCATCACAGCCCCTGAACGCATTGTGTAAGAATTTCTCTCTCTTTCACTGTCTTTGTTTCATGGGTTTTTCAAAGTAATTTATTTTTATAATGGGGTTTAGCTGCTTTTCACTGCTGTGTTTATGCCGCTTTACACCCACTTGACACACTAACAGAGAGATATCAATACATAGGTTTTAAGATTATTACTAGTCAGATATATTCTTGTGCGGTGAATAGGGTGTGTTGAGTCCAGTTCTCTGAGCAAAGAGTAGGTCTTGTCTATTACATATTGGGTTTATGGAACGGTATCTGAGCTAATTTGATACCCTTGTTTTATGTATCACCCCACCTCACCTTTCCCGTTAAGCAGCCATAGTGTGTTTTCTGCATGTGTGACTCTGTTCTGTTTTGTATTTCAGTTCAAGTGTAACGGTTTTTACATTCCCTCTATCAGTGATACCTTATGAGAAGTGTCCTTTTCTGTGTGACTTATTTCACTTAGAATCGTCGTACCTAAATCCACTCATCATGCTGCTACTAGCCTTATGACATTGATTTCATGGCTGAGTGATATTCCATTGTACATAAGGACCACAACTTCTTTATCCATTTTTCTCTTTCCTTGGATATTGAAGGTGGAATGAAGTGGAGGTCCTTGTCAACAGAGCAGCCCTCAACTTTGGGGTGCTTGTGTCTTGCTGATTTTTCATTTTCCCAATTTATACCCCCATGAGTGGAAGTGCCCTATGCTCTCTAAGCTGTGTTTTTTAGATGTTTCAGGACTCACCGTACACTTCTCCAGAGTGGCTGTTGGCAATTTACATCCCGCCCATCAGTGTAGCAAGGCTCCCATTTCTCCATGGCCTGTCCTGCATTTCTGGTTTTGACACTTTTTTCAGCATGGCCCTTTTGACCGATGGGAAGCGAGACTTCTCTGTAGCGCTGATTTGCCTTTCCAGGTTGCTTGGTTGGCCAAAAAGGGCGTATGCGTTTTTTCCTGAATATATTCAGGAAAAAACGCATACGCCCTTTTTGGCCAAGGGCATCATTGTCAACGTTTTGCCGCTTTTCATGTGCTTTAAAGGCGATTCGTATCTACCTCCTGAAATCTGTTTCGTGCAATTGTGCCTTGATTTCAAATCCTCTTCTTTGCCTTCCCTCAATATATTTGTGGACGAGAGTTATCATTTATAACTCTGCAGTTTTGTGAATTGCAGTGCCCTGAACCTCCATTTTACAACTCGCTTTTTTGGGAGCTGGCCGCAAAAGCGCAGGATGGCTTCAGGCCCTGTTCTGGTTCCGGGGGGCAGGCTGAGCCTGTGGTTAATTCTTCTTCCTGATGGGAAAATAGAGTGACCTGTGCCTGTCCCGACACCAAGAGCTAGTCTCTCGTTGGTTCCCCGTCTTCCCGTTCATCCTCAGGACAAATTGCAACCTGTACGGAACAGGAGGTTAAAGGTGCTGATGCTCCAAGTAGGGAGATTGCTAGTAAAGCGGCTGGAATGGCGAACCCGGGCACAAGGAGATGAGAAATGAGGTGCGTTTTAGAAACCTTTCCCCATCACACGGTGTACCATCTTCTGGGTTTCTCATGCATGTTTTCGATGTAGGAAGATGCCCTTGAACCTGGAGATTTGGGACCCATGCGATGGGTACCACGCAGTATTACTTTAAAGGGTCTGCGTTTGCTCACCCAACCTCACCAAACCTCTCAGCCCCAAGAGTGTCCACCCTTATGTCTCATCCAGCAGTGGGTCTAGATATGGTCAATCCAGGTTGCATCACAGCCCCTGAACGCATTGTGTAAGAATTTCTAACTCTTTCACTTTTGTTGTTTCATGGGTTTTTCAAAGTAATTTATTTTCATAATGGGGTTTAGCTGCTTTTCACTGCTGTGTTTATGCCGCTTTACACCCACTTGACACACTAACAGAGAGATATCAGTACATAGGTTTTAAGATTATTACTAGTCAGATAGATTCTTGTGTGGTGAATAGGGCGTGTTGAGTCCAGTTCTCTGAGCAAGGAGTAGGTCTTGTCTATTACATATTGGGTTTATGGAACGGTATCTGAGCTAATTTGATACCCTTGTTTTATGTATCACCCCACCTCCCCTTTCCCGTTAAGCAGCCATAGTCTGTTTTCTGCATGTGTGACTCTGTTCTGTTTTGTAATTCAGTTCAAGTGTAACGGATTTTACATTCCCTCTAAAAGTGATACCTTATGAGAAGTGTCCTTTTCTGTGTGACTTATTTCACTTAGAATCGTCGTACCTAAATCCACTCATCATGCTGCTACTAACCTTATGACATTGATTTCATGGCTGAGTGATATTCCATTGTACATAAGGACCACAACTTCTTTATCCATTTTTCTCTTTCCTGGGATATTTAAGGTGGAATGAAGTGGAGGTCCTTGTCAACAGAGCAGCCCTCAACTTTGGGGTGCTTGTGTCTTGCTGATTTTTCATTTTCCCAATTTATACCCCCATGAGTGGAAGTGCCCTATGCTCTCTAAGCTGTGTTTTTCAGATGTTTCAGGACACACCGTACACTTCTCCAGAGTGGATGTTGGCAATTTACATCCCGCCCATCAGTGTAGCAAGGCTCCCATTTCTCCATGGCCTGTCCTGCATTTCTGGTTTTGACAGTTTTTTCAGCATGGCCCTTTTGACCGATGGGAAGCGAGACTTCTCTGTAGCGCTGATTTGCCTTTCCAGGTTGCTTGGTTGGCCAAAAAGGGCGTATGCGTTTTTTCCTGAATATATTCAGGAAAAAACGCATACGCCCTTTTTGGCCAAGGGCATCATTGTCAACGTTTTGCCGCTTTTCATGTGCTTTAAAGGTGGTTCGTATCTACCTCCTGAAATCTGTTTCGTGCAATTCTGCCTTGATTTCAAATCCTCTTCTTTGCCTTCCCTCAATATATTTGTGGACGAGAGTTATCATTTATAACTCTGCAGGTTTGTGAATTGCAGTGCCCTGAACCTCCATTTTACAACTCGCTTTTTTGGGAGCTGGCCGAAAAAGTGCAGGATGGCTTCAGGCCCTGTTCTTTTTCCGGGGGGCAGGCTGAGCCTGTGGTTAATTCTTCTTCCTGATGGGAAAATCGAGTGACCTGTGCCTGTCCCGACACCAAGACCTAGTCTCTCGTTCGTTCCCCGTCTTCCCGTTCATCCTCAGGACAAATTGCAACTTGTACGGAACTGGAGGTTAAAGATGCTGATGCTCCAAGTAGGGAGATTGCTAGTAAAGCGGCTGGAATGGCGAACCCGGGCACAAGGAGATGAGAAATGAGGTGCGTTTTAGAAACCTTTCCCCATCACACGGTGTACCATCTTCTGGGTTTCTCATGCATGTTTTCGATGTAGGAAGATGCCCTTGAACCTGGAGATTTGGGACCCATGCGATGGGTACCACGCAGTATTACTTTAAAGGGTCTGCGTTTGCTCACCCAACCTCACCAAACCTCTCAGCCCCAAGAGTGTCCACCCTTATGTCTCATCCATCTGTGGGTTTAGATATGGTCAATCCAGGTTGCATCACAGCCCCTGAACGCATTGTGTAAGAATTTCTCTCTCTTTCACTGTCGTTGTTTCATGGTTTTTTCAAAGTAATTTATTTTCATAATGGGGTTTAGCTGCTTTTCACTGCTGTGTTTATGCCGCTTTACACCCACTTGACACACTAACAGAGAGATATCAGTACATAGGTTTTAAGATTATTACTAGTCAGATAGATTCTTGTGTGGTGAATAGGGCGTGTTGAGTCCAGTTCTCTGAGCAAGGAGTAGGTCTTGTCTATTACATATTGGGTTTATGGAACGGTATCTGAGCTAATTTGATACCCTTGTTTTATGTATCACCCCACCTCCCCTTTCCCGTTAAGCAGCCATAGTCTGTTTTCTGCATGTGTGACTCTGTTCTGTTTTGTAATTCAGTTCAAGTGTAACGGATTTTACATTCCCTCTAAAAGTGATACCTTATGAGAAGTGTCCTTTTCTGTGTGACTTATTTCACTTAGAATCGTCGTACCTAAATCCACTCATCATGCTGCTACTAACCTTATGACATTGATTTCATGGCTGAGTGATATTCCATTGTACATAAGGACCACAACTTCTTTATCCATTTTTCTCTTTCCTGGGATATTGAAGGTGGAATGAAGTGAAGGTCCTTGTCAACAGAGCAGCCCTCAACTTTGGGGTGCTTGTGTCTTGCTGATTTTTCATTTTCCCAATTTATACCCCCATGAGTGGAAATGCCCTATGCTCTCTAAGCTGTGTTTTTCAGATGTTTCAGGACACACCGTACACTCCTCCAGAGTGGCTGTTGGCAATTTACATCCCGCCCATCAGTGTAGCAAGGCTCCCATTTCTCCATGGTCTGTCCTGCATTTCTGGTTTTGAGACTTTTTTCAGCATGGCCCTTTTGACCAATGGGTAACAAGTCTTCTTTGTAGCGCTGATTTGCCTTTCCAGGTTGCTTGGTTGGCCAAAAAGGGCGTATGCGTTTTTTCCTGAATATATTCAGGAAAAAACGCATACGCCCTTTTTGGCCAAGGGCATCATTGTCAACGTTTTGCCGCTTTTCATGTGCTTTAAAGGCGATTCGAATCTACCTCCTGAAATCTGTTTCGTGCAATTCTGCCTTGATTTCAAATCCTCTTCTTTGCCTTCCCTCAATATATTTGTGGACGAGAGTTATCATTTATAACTCTGCAGGTTTGTGAATTGCAGTTCCCTGAAGCTCCATTTTACAACTCGCTTTTTTGGGAGCTGGCCGCAAAAGCGCAGGATGGCTTCAGGCCCTGTTCTGGTTCCGGGGGGGAGGATGAGCCTCTGGTTAATTCTTCTTCCTGATGGGAAAATAGAGTGACCTGTGCCTGTCCCAACACCAAGAGCTAGTCTCTCACTGGTTCCCCGTCTACCCGTTCATCCTCAGGACAAATTGCAACCTGTACGGAACAGGAGGTTAAAGGTGCTGATGCTACAAGTAGGGAGATTGTTAGTAAAGCAGCTGGAATGGCGAACCCGGGCACAAGGAGAAGAGAAATGAGGTGCGTTTTAGAAACCTTTCCCCATCACATGGTGTACCAACTTTTTGTTTTCTCATGCATGTTTTCGATGTAGGAAGATGCCCTTGAACCTGGAGATTTGGGACCCATGCGATGGGTACCACGCAGTATTACTTTAAAGGGTCTGCGTTTGCTCACCCAACCTCACCAAACCTCTCAGCCCCAAGAGTGTCCACCCTTATGTCTCATCCAGCTGTGGGTCTAGATATGGTCAATCCAGGTTGCATCACAGCCCCTGAACGCATTGTGTAAGAATTTCTCTCTCTTTCACTGTCTTTGTTTCATGGGTTTTTCAAAGTAATTTATTTTTATAATGGGGTTTAGCTGCTTTTCACTGCTGTGTTTATGCCGCTTTACACCCACTTGACACACTAACAGAGAGATATCAATACATAGGTTTTAAGATTATTACTAGTCAGATATATTCTTGTGCGGTGAATAGGGTGTGTTGAGTCCAGTTCTCTGAGCAAAGAGTAGGTCTTGTCTATTACATATTGGGTTTATGGAACGGTATCTGAGCTAATTTGATACCCTTGTTTTATGTATCACCCCACCTCACCTTTCCCGTTAAGCAGCCATAGTGTGTTTTCTGCATGTGTGACTCTGTTCTGTTTTGTATTTCAGTTCAAGTGTAACGGTTTTTACATTCCCTCTATCAGTGATACCTTATGAGAAGTGTCCTTTTCTGTGTGACTTATTTCACTTAGAATCGTCGTACCTAAATCCACTCATCATGCTGCTACTAGCCTTATGACATTGATTTCATGGCTGAGTGATATTCCATTGTACATAAGGACCACAACTTCTTTATCCATTTTTCTCTTTCCTTGGATATTGAAGGTGGAATGAAGTGGAGGTCCTTGTCAACAGAGCAGCCCTCAACTTTGGGGTGCTTGTGTCTTGCTGATTTTTCATTTTCCCAATTTATACCCCCATGAGTGGAAGTGCCCTATGCTCTCTAAGCTGTGTTTTTTAGATGTTTCAGGACTCACCGTACACTTCTCCAGAGTGGCTGTTGGCAATTTACATCCCGCCCATCAGTGTAGCAAGGCTCCCATTTCTCCATGGCCTGTCCTGCATTTCTGGTATTGACACTTTTTTCAGCATGGCCCTTTTGACCGATGGGAAGCGAGACTTCTCTGTAGCGCTGATTTGCCTTTCCAGGTTGCTTGGTTGGCCAAAAAGGGCGTATGCGTTTTTTCCTGAATATATTCAGGAAAAAACGCATACGCCCTTTTTGGCCAAGGGCATCATTGTCAACGTTTTGCCGCTTTTCATGTGCTTTAAAGGCGATTCGTATCTACCTCCTGAAATCTGTTTCGTGCAATTGTGCCTTGATTTCAAATCCTCTTCTTTGCCTTCCCTCAATATATTTGTGGACGAGAGTTATCATTTATAACTCTGCAGTTTTGTGAATTGCAGTGCCCTGAACCTCCATTTTACAACTCGCTTTTTTGGGAGCTGGCCGCAAAAGCGCAGGATGGCTTCAGGCCCTGTTCTGGTTCCGGGGGGCAGGCTGAGCCTGTGGTTAATTCTTCTTCCTGATGGGAAAATAGAGTGACCTGTGCCTGTCCCGACACCAAGAGCTAGTCTCTCGTTGGTTCCCCGTCTTCCCGTTCATCCTCAGGACAAATTGCAACCTGTACGGAACAGGAGGTTAAAGGTGCTGATGCTCCAAGTAGGGAGATTGCTAGTAAAGCGGCTTGAATGGCGAACCCGGGCACAAGGAGATGAGAAATGAGGTGCGTTTTAGAAACCTTTCCCCATCACACGGTGTACCATCTTCTGGGTTTCTCATGCATGTTTTCGATGTAGGAAGATGCCCTTGAACCTGGAGATTTGGGACCCATGCGATGGGTACCACGCAGTATTACTTTAAAGGGTCTGCGTTTGCTCACCCAACCTCACCAAACCTCTCAGCCCCAAGAGTGTCCACCCTTATGTCTCATCCAGCAGTGGGTCTAGATATGGTCAATCCAGGTTGCATCACAGCCCCTGAACGCATTGTGTAAGAATTTCTAACTCTTTCACTTTTGTTGTTTCATGGGTTTTTCAAAGTAATTTATTTTCATAATGGGGTTTAGCTGCTTTTCACTGCTGTGTTTATGCCGCTTTACACCCACTTGACACACTAACAGAGAGATATCAGTACATAGGTTTTAAGATTATTACTAGTCAGATAGATTCTTGTGTGGTGAATAGGGCGTGTTGAGTCCAGTTCTCTGAGCAAGGAGTAGGTCTTGTCTATTACATATTGGGTTTATGGAACGGTATCTGAGCTAATTTGATACCCTTGTTTTATGTATCACCCCACCTCCCCTTTCCCGTTAAGCAGCCATAGTCTGTTTTCTGCATGTGTGACTCTGTTCTGTTTTGTAATTCAGTTCAAGTGTAACGGATTTTACATTCCCTCTAAAAGTGATACCTTATGAGAAGTGTCCTTTTCTGTGTGACTTATTTCACTTAGAATCGTCGTACCTAAATCCACTCATCATGCTGCTACTAACCTTATGACATTGATTTCATGGCTGAGTGATATTCCATTGTACATAAGGACCACAACTTCTTTATCCATTTTTCTCTTTCCTGGGATATTTAAGGTGGAATGAAGTGGAGGTCCTTGTCAACAGAGCAGCCCTCAACTTTGGGGTGCTTGTGTCTTGCTGATTTTTCATTTTCCCAATTTATACCCCCATGAGTGGAAGTGCCCTATGCTCTCTAAGCTGTGTTTTTCAGATGTTTCAGGACACACCGTACACTTCTCCAGAGTGGATGTTGGCAATTTACATCCCGCCCATCAGTGTAGCAAGGCTCCCATTTCTCCATGGCCTGTCCTGCATTTCTGGTTTTGACAGTTTTTTCAGCATGGCCCTTTTGACCGATGGGAAGCGAGACTTCTCTGTAGCGCTGATTTGCCTTTCCAGGTTGCTTGGTTGGCCAAAAAGGGCGTATGCGTTTTTTCCTGAATATATTCAGGAAAAAACGCATACGCCCTTTTTGGCCAAGGGCATCATTGTCAACGTTTTGCCGCTTTTCATGTGCTTTAAAGGTGGTTCGTATCTACCTCCTGAAATCTGTTTCGTGCAATTCTGCCTTGATTTCAAATCCTCTTCTTTGCCTTCCCTCAATATATTTGTGGACGAGAGTTATCATTTATAACTCTGCAGGTTTGTGAATTGCAGTGCCCTGAACCTCCATTTTACAACTCGCTTTTTTGGGAGCTGGCCGAAAAAGTGCAGGATGGCTTCAGGCCCTGTTCTTTTTCCGGGGGGCAGGCTGAGCCTGTGGTTAATTCTTCTTCCTGATGGGAAAATCGAGTGACCTGTGCCTGTCCCGACACCAAGACCTAGTCTCTCGTTCGTTCCCCGTCTTCCCGTTCATCCTCAGGACAAATTGCAACTTGTACGGAACTGGAGGTTAAAGATGCTGATGCTCCAAGTAGGGAGATTGCTAGTAAAGCGGCTGGAATGGCGAACCCGGGCACAAGGAGATGAGAAATGAGGTGCGTTTTAGAAACCTTTCCCCATCACACGGTGTACCATCTTCTGGGTTTCTCATGCATGTTTTCGATGTAGGAAGATGCCCTTGAACCTGGAGATTTGGGACCCATGCGATGGGTACCACGCAGTATTACTTTAAAGGGTCTGCGTTTGCTCACCCAACCTCACCAAACCTCTCAGCCCCAAGAGTGTCCACCCTTATGTCTCATCCATCTGTGGGTTTAGATATGGTCAATCCAGGTTGCATCACAGCCCCTGAACGCATTGTGTAAGAATTTCTCTCTCTTTCACTGTCGTTGTTTCATGGTTTTTTCAAAGTAATTTATTTTCATAATGGGGTTTAGCTGCTTTTCACTGCTGTGTTTATGCCGCTTTACACCCACTTGACACACTAACAGAGAGATATCAATACATAGGTTTTAAGATTATTACTAGTGAGATATATTCTTGTGCGGTGAATAGGGCGTGTTGAGTCCAGTTCTCTGAGCAAGGAGTAGGTCTTGTCTATTACATATTGGGTTTATGGAACGGTATCTGAGCTAATTTGATACCCTTGTTTTATGTATCACCCCACCTCCCCTTTCCCGTTAAGCAGCCATAGTCTGTTTTCTGCATGTGTGACTCTGTTCTGTTTTGTAATTCAGTTCAAGTGTAACGGATTTTACATTCCCTCTAAAAGTGATACCTTATGAGAAGTGTCCTTTTCTGTGTGACTTATTTCACTTAGAATCGTCGTACCTAAATCCACTCATCATGCTGCTACTAACCTTATGACATTGATTTCATGGCTGAGTGATATTCCATTGTACATAAGGACCACAACTTCTTTATCCATTTTTCTCTTTCCTGGGATATTGAAGGTGGAATGAAGTGAAGGTCCTTGTCAACAGAGCAGCCCTCAACTTTGGGGTGCTTGTGTCTTGCTGATTTTTCATTTTCCCAATTTATACCCCCATGAGTGGAAATGCCCTATGCTCTCTAAGCTGTGTTTTTCAGATGTTTCAGGACACACCGTACACTCCTCCAGAGTGGCTGTTGGCAATTTACATCCCGCCCATCAGTGTAGCAAGGCTCCCATTTCTCCATGGTCTGTCCTGCATTTCTGGTTTTGAGACTTTTTTCAGCATGGCCCTTTTGACCAATGGGTAACAAGTCTTCTTTGTAGCGCTGATTTGCCTTTCCAGGTTGCTTGGTTGGCCAAAAAGGGCGTATGCGTTTTTTCCTGAATATATTCAGGAAAAAACGCATACGCCCTTTTTGGCCAAGGGCATCATTGTCAACGTTTTGCCGCTTTTCATGTGCTTTAAAGGCGATTCGAATCTACCTCCTGAAATCTGTTTCGTGCAATTCTGCCTTGATTTCAAATCCTCTTCTTTGCCTTCCCTCAATATATTTGTGGACCAGAGTTATCATTTATAACTCTGCAGGTTTGTGAATTGCAGTTCCCTGAAGCTCCATTTTACAACTCGCTTTTTTGGGAGCTGGCCGCAAAAGCGCAGGATGGCTTCAGGCCCTGTTCTGGTTCCGGGGGGGAGGATGAGCCTCTGGTTAATTCTTCTTCCTGATGGGAAAATAGAGTGACCTGTGCCTGTCCCAACACCAAGAGCTAGTCTCTCACTGGTTCCCCGTCTACCCGTTCATCCTCAGGACAAATTGCAACCTGTACGGAACAGGAGGTTAAAGGTGCTGATGCTACAAGTAGGGAGATTGTTAGTAAAGCAGCTGGAATGGCGAACCCGGGCACAAGGAGAAGAGAAATGAGGTGCGTTTTAGAAACCTTTCCCCATCACATGGTGTACCAACTTTTTGTTTTCTCATGCATGTTTTCGATGTAGGAAGATGCCCTTGAACCTGGAGATTTGGGACCCATGCGATGGGTACCACGCAGTATTACTTTAAAGGGTCTGCGTTTGCTCACCCAACCTCACCAAACCTCTCAGCCCCAAGAGTGTCCACCCTTATGTCTCATCCAGCTGTGGGTCTAGATATGGTCAATCCAGGTTGCATCACAGCCCCTGAACGCATTGTGTAAGAATTTCTCTCTCTTTCACTGTCTTTGTTTCATGGGTTTTCCAAAGTAATTTATTTTGATAATGGGGTTTAGCTGCTTTTCACTGCTGTGTTTATGCCGCTTTACACCCACTTGACACACTAACAGAGAGATATCAATACATAGGTTTTAAGATTATTACTAGTCAGATATATTCTTGTGCGGTGAATAGGGTGTGTTGAGTCCAGTTCTCTGAGCAAAGAGTAGGTCTTGTCTATTACATATTGGGTTTATGGAACGGTATCTGAGCTAATTTGATACCCTTGTTTTATGTATCACCCCACCTCACCTTTCCCGTTAAGCAGCCATAGTGTGTTTTCTGCATGTGTGACTCTGTTCTGTTTTGTATTTCAGTTCAAGTGTAACGGTTTTTACATTCCCTCTATCAGTGATACCTTATGAGAAGTGTCCTTTTCTGTGTGACTTATTTCACTTAGAATCGTCGTACCTAAATCCACTCATCATGCTGCTACTAGCCTTATGACATTGATTTCATGGCTGAGTGATATTCCATTGTACATAAGGACCACAACTTCTTTATCCATTTTTCTCTTTCCTTGGATATTGAAGGTGGAATGAAGTGGAGGTCCTTGTCAACAGAGCAGCCCTCAACTTTGGGGTGCTTGTGTCTTGCTGATTTTTCATTTTCCCAATTTATACCCCCATGAGTGGAAGTGCCCTATGCTCTCTAAGCTGTGTTTTTTAGATGTTTCAGGACTCACCGTACACTTCTCCAGAGTGGCTGTTGGCAATTTACATCCCGCCCATCAGTGTAGCAAGGCTCCCATTTCTCCATGGCCTGTCCTGCATTTCTGGTTTTGACACTTTTTTCAGCATGGCCCTTTTGACCGATGGGAAGCGAGACTTCTCTGTAGCGCTGATTTGCCTTTCCAGGTTGCTTGGTTGGCCAAAAAGGGCGTATGCGTTTTTTCCTGAATATATTCAGGAAAAAACGCATACGCCCTTTTTGGCCAAGGGCATCATTGTCAACGTTTTGCCGCTTTTCATGTGCTTTAAAGGCGATTCGTATCTACCTCCTGAAATCTGTTTCGTGCAATTGTGCCTTGATTTCAAATCCTCTTCTTTGCCTTCCCTCAATATATTTGTGGACGAGAGTTATCATTTATAACTCTGCAGTTTTGTGAATTGCAGTGCCCTGAACCTCCATTTTACAACTCGCTTTTTTGGGAGCTGGCCGCAAAAGCGCAGGATGGCTTCAGGCCCTGTTCTGGTTCCGGGGGGCAGGCTGAGCCTGTGGTTAATTCTTCTTCCTGATGGGAAAATAGAGTGACCTGTGCCTGTCCCGACACCAAGAGCTAGTCTCTCGTTGGTTCCCCGTCTTCCCGTTCATCCTCAGGACAAATTGCAACCTGTACGGAACAGGAGGTTAAAGGTGCTGATGCTCCAAGTAGGGAGATTGCTAGTAAAGCGGCTGGAATGGCGAACCCGGGCACAAGGAGATGAGAAATGAGGTGCGTTTTAGAAACCTTTCCCCATCACACGGTGTACCATCTTCTGGGTTTCTCATGCATGTTTTCGATGTAGGAAGATGCCCTTGAACCTGGAGATTTGGGACCCATGCGATGGGTACCACGCAGTATTACTTTAAAGGGTCTGCGTTTGCTCACCCAACCTCACCAAACCTCTCAGCCCCAAGAGTGTCCACCCTTATGTCTCATCCAGCAGTGGGTCTAGATATGGTCAATCCAGGTTGCATCACAGCCCCTGAACGCATTGTGTAAGAATTTCTAACTCTTTCACTTTTGTTGTTTCATGGGTTTTTCAAAGTAATTTATTTTCATAATGGGGTTTAGCTGCTTTTCACTGCTGTGTTTATGCCGCTTTACACCCACTTGACACACTAACAGAGAGATATCAGTACATAGGTTTTAAGATTATTACTAGTCAGATAGATTCTTGTGTGGTGAATAGGGCGTGTTGAGTCCAGTTCTCTGAGCAAGGAGTAGGTCTTGTCTATTACATATTGGGTTTATGGAACGGTATCTGAGCTAATTTGATACCCTTGTTTTATGTATCACCCCACCTCCCCTTTCCCGTTAAGCAGCCATAGTCTGTTTTCTGCATGTGTGACTCTGTTCTGTTTTGTAATTCAGTTCAAGTGTAACGGATTTTACATTCCCTCTAAAAGTGATACCTTATGAGAAGTGTCCTTTTCTGTGTGACTTATTTCACTTAGAATCGTCGTACCTAAATCCACTCATCATGCTGCTACTAACCTTATGACATTGATTTCATGGCTGAGTGATATTCCATTGTACATAAGGACCACAACTTCTTTATCCATTTTTCTCTTTCCTGGGATATTTAAGGTGGAATGAAGTGGAGGTCCTTGTCAACAGAGCAGCCCTCAACTTTGGGGTGCTTGTGTCTTGCTGATTTTTCATTTTCCCAATTTATACCCCCATGAGTGGAAGTGCCCTATGCTCTCTAAGCTGTGTTTTTCAGATGTTTCAGGACACACCGTACACTTCTCAAGAGTGGATGTTGGCAATTTACATCCCGCCCATCAGTGTAGCAAGGCTCCCATTTCTCCATGGCCTGTCCTGCATTTCTGGTTTTGACAGTTTTTTCAGCATGGCCCTTTTGACCGATGGGAAGCGAGACTTCTCTGTAGCGCTGATTTGCCTTTCCAGGTTGCTTGGTTGGCCAAAAAGGGCGTATGCGTTTTTTCCTGAATATATTCAGGAAAAAACGCATACGCCCTTTTTGGCCAAGGGCATCATTGTCAACGTTTTGCCGCTTTTCATGTGCTTTAAAGGTGGTTCGTATCTACCTCCTGAAATCTGTTTCGTGCAATTCTGCCTTGATTTCAAATCCTCTTCTTTGCCTTCCCTCAATATATTTGTGGACGAGAGTTATCATTTATAACTCTGCAGGTTTGTGAATTGCAGTGCCCTGAACCTCCATTTTACAACTCGCTTTTTTGGGAGCTGGCCGAAAAAGTGCAGGATGGCTTCAGGCCCTGTTCTTTTTCCGGGGGGCAGGCTGAGCCTGTGGTTAATTCTTCTTCCTGATGGGAAAATCGAGTGACCTGTGCCTGTCCCGACACCAAGACCTAGTCTCTCGTTCGTTCCCCGTCTTCCCGTTCATCCTCAGGACAAATTGCAACTTGTACGGAACTGGAGGTTAAAGATGCTGATGCTCCAAGTAGGGAGATTGCTAGTAAAGCGGCTGGAATGGCGAACCCGGGCACAAGGAGATGAGAAATGAGGTGCGTTTTAGAAACCTTTCCCCATCACACGGTGTACCATCTTCTGGGTTTCTCATGCATGTTTTCGATGTAGGAAGATGCCCTTGAACCTGGAGATTTGGGACCCATGCGATGGGTACCACGCAGTATTACTTTAAAGGGTCTGCGTTTGCTCACCCAACCTCACCAAACCTCTCAGCCCCAAGAGTGTCCACCCTTATGTCTCATCCAGCAGTGGGTCTAGATATGGTCAATCCAGGTTGCATCACAGCCCCTGAACGCATTGTGTAAGAATTTCTAACTCTTTCACTTTTGTTGTTTCATGGGTTTTTCAAAGTAATTTATTTTCATAATGGGGTTTAGCTGCTTTTCACTGCTGTGTTTATGCCGCTTTACACCCACTTGACACACTAACAGAGAGATATCAGTACATAGGTTTTAAGATTATTACTAGTCAGATAGATTCTTGTGTGGTGAATAGGGCGTGTTGAGTCCAGTTCTCTGAGCAAGGAGTAGGTCTTGTCTATTACATATTGGGTTTATGGAACGGTATCTGAGCTAATTTGATACCCTTGTTTTATGTATCACCCCACCTCCCCTTTCCCGTTAAGCAGCCATAGTCTGTTTTCTGCATGTGTGACTCTGTTCTGTTTTGTAATTCAGTTCAAGTGTAACGGATTTTACATTCCCTCTAAAAGTGATACCTTATGAGAAGTGTCCTTTTCTGTGTGACTTATTTCAGTTAGAATCGTCGTACCTAAATCCACTCATCATGCTGCTACTAACCTTATGACATTGATTTCATGGCTGAGTGATATTCCATTGTACATAAGGACCACAACTTCTTTATCCATTTTTCTCTTTCCTGGGATATTTAAGGTGGAATGAAGTGGAGGTCCTTGTCAACAGAGCAGCCCTCAACTTTGGGGTGCTTGTGTCTTGCTGATTTTTCATTTTCCCAATTTATACCCCCATGAGTGGAAGTGCCCTATGCTCTCTAAGCTGTGTTTTTCAGATGTTTGAGGACACACCGTACACTTCTCCAGAGTGGATGTTGGCAATTTACATCCCGCCCATCAGTGTAGCAAGGCTCCCATTTCTCCATGGCCTGTCCTGCATTTCTGGTTTTGACAGTTTTTTCAGCATGGCCCTTTTGACCGATGGGAAGCGAGACTTCTCTGTAGCGCTGATTTGCCTTTCCAGGTTGCTTGGTTGGCCAAAAAGGGCGTATGCGTTTTTTCCTGAATATATTCAGGAAAAAACGCATACGCCCTTTTTGGCCAAGGGCATCATTGTCAACGTTTTGCCGCTTTTCATGTGCTTTAAAGGTGGTTCGTATCTACCTCCTGAAATCTGTTTCGTGCAATTCTGCCTTGATTTCAAATCCTCTTCTTTGCCTTCCCTCAATATATTTGTGGACGAGAGTTATCATTTATAACTCTGCAGGTTTGTGAATTGCAGTGCCCTGAACCTCCATTTTACAACTCGCTTTTTTGGGAGCTGGCCGAAAAAGTGCAGGATGGCTTCAGGCCCTGTTCTTTTTCCGGGGGGCAGGCTGAGCCTGTGGTTAATTCTTCTTCCTGATGGGAAAATCGAGTGACCTGTGCCTGTCCCGACACCAAGACCTAGTCTCTCGTTCGTTCCCCGTCTTCCCGTTCATCCTCAGGACAAATTGCAACTTGTACGGAACTGGAGGTTAAAGATGCTGATGCTCCAAGTAGGGAGATTGCTAGTAAAGCGGCTGGAATGGCGAACCCGGGCACAAGGAGATGAGAAATGAGGTGCGTTTTAGAAACCTTTCCCCATCACACGGTGTACCATCTTCTGGGTTTCTCATGCATGTTTTCGATGTAGGAAGATGCCCTTGAACCTGGAGATTTGGGACCCATGCGATGGGTACCACGCAGTATTACTTTAAAGGGTCTGCGTTTGCTCACCCAACCTCACCAAACCTCTCAGCCCCAAGAGTGTCCACCCTTATGTCTCATCCAGCAGTGGGTCTAGATATGGTCAATCCAGGTTGCATCACAGCCCCTGAACGCATTGTGTAAGAATTTCTAACTCTTTCACTTTTGTTGTTTCATGGGTTTTTCAAAGTAATTTATTTTCATAATGGGGTTTAGCTGCTTTTCACTGCTGTGTTTATGCCGCTTTACACCCACTTGACACACTAACAGAGAGATATCAGTACATAGGTTTTAAGATTATTACTAGTCAGATAGATTCTTGTGTGGTGAATAGGGCGTGTTGAGTCCAGTTCTCTGAGCAAGGAGTAGGTCTTGTCTATTACATATTGGGTTTATGGAACGGTATCTGAGCTAATTTGATACCCTTGTTTTATGTATCACCCCACCTCCCCTTTCCCGTTAAGCAGCCATAGTCTGTTTTCTGCATGTGTGACTCTGTTCTGTTTTGTAATTCAGTTCAAGTGTAACGGATTTTACATTCCCTCTAAAAGTGATACCTTATGAGAAGTGTCCTTTTCTGTGTGACTTATTTCACTTAGAATCGTCGTACCTAAATCCACTCATCATGCTGCTACTAACCTTATGACATTGATTTCATGGCTGAGTGATATTCCATTGTACATAAGGACCACAACTTCTTTATCCATTTTTCTCTTTCCTGGGATATTGAAGGTGGAATGAAGTGAAGGTCCTTGTCAACAGAGCAGCCCTCAACTTTGGGGTGCTTGTGTCTTGCTGATTTTTCATTTTCCCAATTTATACCCCCATGAGTGGAAATGCCCTATGCTCTCTAAGCTGTGTTTTTCAGATGTTTCAGGACACACCGTACACTCCTCCAGAGTGGCTGTTGGCAATTTACATCCCGCCCATCAGTGTAGCAAGGCTCCCATTTCTCCATGGTCTGTCCTGCATTTCTGGTTTTGAGACTTTTTTCAGCATGGCCCTTTTGACCAATGGGTAACAAGTCTTCTTTGTAGCGCTGATTTGCCTTTCCAGGTTGCTTGGTTGGCCAAAAAGGGCGTATGCGTTTTTTCCTGAATATATTCAGGAAAAAACGCATACGCCCTTTTTGGCCAAGGGCATCATTGTCAACGTTTTGCCGCTTTTCATGTGCTTTAAAGGCGATTCGAATCTACCTCCTGAAATCTGTTTCCTGCAATTCTGCCTTGATTTCAAATCCTCTTCTTTGCCTTCCCTCAATATATTTGTGGACGAGAGTTATCATTTATAACTCTGCAGGTTTGTGAATTGCAGTTCCCTGAAGCTCCATTTTACAACTCGCTTTTTTGGGAGCTGGCCGCAAAAGCGCAGGATGGCTTCAGGCCCTGTTCTGGTTCCGGGGGGGAGGATGAGCCTCTGGTTAATTCTTCTTCCTGATGGGAAAATAGAGTGACCTGTGCCTGTCCCAACACCAAGAGCTAGTCTCTCACTGGTTCCCCGTCTACCCGTTCATCCTCAGGACAAATTGCAACCTGTACGGAACAGGAGGTTAAAGGTGCTGATGCTACAAGTAGGGAGATTGTTAGTAAAGCAGCTGGAATGGCGAACCCAGGCACAAGGAGAAGAGAAATGAGGTGCGTTTTAGAAACCTTTCCCCATCACATGGTGTACCATCTTTTTGTTTTCTCATGCATGTTTTCGATGTAGGAAGATGCCCTTGAACCTGGAGATTTGGGACCCATGCGATGGGTACCACGCAGTATTACTTTAAAGGGTCTGCGTTTGCTCACCCAACCTCACCAAACCTCTCAGCCCCAAGAGTGTCCACCCTTATGTCTCATCCAGCTGTGGGTCTAGATATGGTCAATCCAGGTTGCATCACAGCCCCTGAACGCATTGTGTAAGAATTTCTCTCTCTTTCACTGTCTTTGTTTCATGGGTTTTTCAAAGTAATTTATTTTGATAATGGGGTTTAGCTGCTTTTCACTGCTGTGTTTATGCCGCTTTACACCCACTTGACACACTAACAGAGAGATATCAATACATAGGTTTTAAGATTATTACTAGTCAGATATATTCTTGTGCGGTGAATAGGGTGTGTTGAGTCCAGTTCTCTGAGCAAAGAGTAGGTCTTGTCTATTACATATTGGGTTTATGGAACGGTATCTGAGCTAATTTGATACCCTTGTTTTATGTATCACCCCACCTCACCTTTCCCGTTAAGCAGCCATAGTGTGTTTTCTGCATGTGTGACTCTGTTCTGTTTTGTAATTCAGTTCAAGTGTAACGGTTTTTACATTCCCTCTAAAAGTGATACCTTATGAGAAGTGTCCTTTTCTGTGTGACTTATTTCACTTAGAATCGTCGTACCTAAATCCACTCATCATGCTGCTACTAACCTTATGACATTGATTTCATGGCTGAGTGATATTCCATTGTACATAAGGACCACAACTTCTTTATCCATTTTTCTCTTTCCTGGGATATTGAAGGTGGAATGAAGTGGAGGTCCTTGTCAACAGAGCAGCCCTAAACTTTGGGGTGCTTGTGTCTTGCTGATTTTTCATTTTCCCAATTCATACCCCCATGAGTGGAAGTGCCCTATGCTCTCTAAGCTGTGTTTTTTAGATGTTTCAGGACTCACCGTACACTTCTCCAGAGTGGCTGTTGGCAATTTACATCCCGCCCATCAGTGTAGCAAGGCTCCCATTTCTCCATGGCCTGTCCTGCATTTCTGGTTTTGACACTTTTTTCAGCATGGCCCTTTTGACCGATGGGAAGCGAGACTTCTCTGTAGCGCTGATTTGCCTTTCCAGGTTGCTTGGTTGGCCAAAAAGGGCGTATGCGTTTTTTCCTGAATATATTCAGGAAAAAACGCATACGCCCTTTTTGGCCAAGGGCATCATTGTCAACGTTTTGCCGCTTTTCATGTGCTTTAAAGGCGATTCGAATCTACCTCCTGAAATCTGTTTCCTGCATTTCTGCCTTGATTTCAAATCCTCTTCTTTGCCTTCCCTCAATATATTTGTGGACGAGAGTTATCATTTATAACTCTGCAGGTTTGTGAATTGCAGTTCCCTGAAGCTCCATTTTACAACTCGCTTTTTTGGGAGCTGGCCGCAAAAGCGCAGGATGGCTTCAGGCCCTGTTCTGGTTCCGGGGGGGAGGATGAGCCTCTGGTTAATTCTTCTTCCTGATGGGAAAATAGAGTGACCTGTGCCTGTCCCAACACCAAGAGCTAGTCTCTCACTGGTTCCCCGTCTACCCGTTCATCCTCAGGACAAATTGCAACCTGTACGGAACAGGAGGTTAAAGGTGCTGATGCTACAAGTAGGGAGATTGTTAGTAAAGCAGCTGGAATGGCGAACCCGGGCACAAGGAGAAGAGAAATGAGGTGCGTTTTAGAAACCTTTCCCCATCACATGGTGTACCATCTTTTTGTTTTCTCATGCATGTTTTCGATGTAGGAAGATGCCCTTGAACCTGGAGATTTGGGACCCATGCGATGGGTACCACGCAGTATTACTTTAAAGGGTCTGCGTTTGCTCACCCAAGCTCACCAAACCTCTCAGCCCCAAGAGTGTCCACCCTTATGTCTCATCCAGCTGTGGGTCTAGATATGGTCAATCCAGGTTGCATCACAGCCCCTGAACGCATTGTGTAAGAATTTCTCTCTCTTTCACTGTCTTTGTTTCATGGGTTTTTCAAAGTAATTTATTTTGATAATGGGGTTTAGCTGCTTTTCACTGCTGTGTTTATGCCGCTTTACACCCACTTGACACACTAACAGAGAGATATCAATACATAGGTTTTAAGATTATTACTAGTCAGATATATTCTTGTGCGGTGAATAGGGTGTGTTGAGTCCAGTTCTCTGAGCAAAGAGTAGGTCTTGTCTATTACATATTGGGTTTATGGAACGGTATCTGAGCTAATTTGAAACCCTTGTTTTATGTATCACGCCACCTCACCTTTCCCGTTAAGCAGCCATAGTGTGTTTTCTGCATGTGTGACTCTGTTCTGTTTTGTAATTCAGTTCAAGTGTAACGGCTTTTACATTCCCTCTATAAGTGATACCTTATGAGAAGTGTCCTTTTCTGTGTGACTTATTTCACTTAGAATCGTCGTACCTAAATCCACTCATCATGCTGCTACTAGCCTTATGACATTGATTTCATGGCTGAGTGATATTCCATTGTACATAAGGACCACAACTTCTTTATCCATTTTTCTCTTTCCTGGGATATTGAAGGTGGAATGAAGTGGAGGTCCTTGTCAACAGAGCAGCCCTAAACTTTGGGGTGCTTGTGTCTTGCTGATTTTTCATTTTCCCAATTTATACCCCCATGAGTGGAAGTGCCCTATGCTCTCTAAGCTGAGTTTTTTACATGTTTCAGGACACACCGTACACTTCTCCAGAGTGGCTGTTGGCAATTTACATCCCGCCCATCAGTGTAGCAAGGCTCCCATTTCTCCATGGCCTGTCCTGCATTTCTGGTTTTGAGACTTTTTTCAGCATGGCCCTTTTGACCAATGGGTAGCAAGTCTTCTTTGTAGCGCTGATTTGCCTTTCCAGGTTGCTTGGTTGGCCAAAAAGGGCGTATGCGTTTTTTCCTGAATATATTCAGGAAAAAACGCATACGCCCTTTTTGGCCAAGGGCATCATTGTCAACGTTTTGCCGCTTTTCATGTGCTTTAAAGGCGATTCGAATCTACCTCCTGAAATCTGTTTCCTGCATTTCTGCCTTGATTTCAAATCCTCTTCTTTGCCTTCCCTCAATATATTTGTGGACGAGAGTTACCATTTATAACTCTGCAGGTTTGTGAATTGCAGTGCCCTGAACCTCCATTTTACTACTCGCTTTTTTGGGAGCTGGCCTCAAAAGCGCAGGATGGCTTCAGGCCCTGTTCTGGTTCCCGGGGGGGGGATGAGCCTGTGGTTAATTCTTCTTCCTGATGGGAAAATAGAGTGACCTGTGCCTGTCCCAACACCAAGAGCTAGTCTCTCACTGGTTCCCCGTCTACCCGTTCATCCTCAGGACAAATTGCAACCTGTACGGAACAGGAGGTTAAAGGTGCTGATGCTCCAAGTAGGGAGATTGTTAGTAAAGCGGCTGGAATGGCGAACCCGGGCACAAGGAGAAGAGAAATGAGGTGCGTTCTAGAAACCTTTCCCCATCACATGGTGTACCATCTTTTTGTTTTCTCATGCATGTTTTCGATGTAGAAAGATGCCCTTGAACCTGGAGATTTGGGACCCATGCGATGGGTACCACGCAGTATTACTTTAAAGGGTCTGCGTTTGCTCACCCAAGCTCACCAAACCTCTCAGCCCCACGAGTGTCCACCCTTATGTCTCATCCAGCTGTGGGTCTAGATATGGTCAATCCAGGTTGCATCACAGCCCCTGAACGCATTGTGTAAGAATTTCTCTCTCTTTCACTGTCTTTGTTTCATGGGTTTTTCAAAGTAATTTATTTTGATAATGGGGTTTAGCTGCTTTTCACTGCTGTGTTTATGCCGCTTTACACCCACTTGACACACTAACAGAGAGATATCAATACATAGGTTTTAAGATTATTACTAGTCAGATATATTCTTGTGCGGTGAATAGGGTGTGTTGAGTCCAGTTCTCTGAGCAAAGAGTAGGTCTTGTCTATTACATATTGGGTTTATGGAACGGTATCTGAGCTAATTTGAAACCCTTGTTTTATGTATCACGCCACCTCACCTTTCCCGTTAAGCAGCCATAGTGTGTTTTCTGCATGTGTGACTCTGTTCTGTTTTGTAATTCAGTTCAAGTGTAACGGCTTTTACATTCCCTCTATAAGTGATACCTTATGAGAAGTGTCCTTTTCTGTGTGACTTATTTCACCTAGAATCGTCGTACCTAAATCCACTCATCATGCTGCTACTAGCCTTATGACATTGATTTCATGGCTGAGTGATATTCCATTGTACATAAGGACCACAACTTCTGTATCCATTTTTCTCTTTCCTGGGATATTGAAGGTGGAATGAAGTGGAGGTCCTTGTCAACAGAGCAGCCCTAAACTTTGGGGTGCTTGTGTCTTGCTGATTTTTCATTTTCCCAATTTATACCCCCATGAGTGGAAGTGCCCTATGCTCTCTAAGCTGTGTTTTTTAGATGTTTCTGGACACACCGTACACTTCTCCAGAGTGGCTGTTGGCAATTTACATCCCGCCCATCAGTGTAGCAAGGCTCCCATTTCTCCATGGCCTGTCCTGCATTTCTGGTTTTGACACGTTTTTCAGCATGGCCCTTTTGACCGACGGGTAGCGAGTCTTCTTTGTAGCGCTGATTTGCCTTTCCAGGTTGCTTGGTTGGCCAAAAAGGGCGTATGCGTTTTTTCCTGAATATATTCAGGAAAAAACGCATACGCCCTTTTTGGCCAAGGGCATCATTGTCAACGTTTTGCCGCTTTTCATGTGCTTTAAAGGCGATTCGAATCTACCTCCTGAAATCTGTTTCCTGCAATTCTGCCTTGATTTCAAATCCACTTCTTTGCCTTCCCTCAATATATTTGTGGACGAGAGTTATCATTTATAACTCTGCAGGTTTGTGAATTGCAGTGCCCTGAAGCTCCATTTTACAACTCGCTTTTTTGGGAGCTGGCCGCAAAAGCGCAGGATGGCTTCAGGCCCTGTTCTGGTTCCGGGGGGGAGGATGAGCCTCTGGTTAATTCTTCTTCCTGATGGGAAAATAGAGTGACCTGTGCCTGTCCCAACACCAAGAGCTAGTCTCTCACTGGTTCCCCGTCTACCCGTTCATCCTCAGGACAAATTGCAACCTGTACGGAACAGGAGGTTAAAGGTGCTGATGCTCCAAGTAGGGAGATTGTTAGTAAAGCGGCTGGAATGGCGAACCCGGGCACAAGGAGAAGAGAAATGAGGTGCGTTTTAGAAACCTTTCCCCATCACATGGTGTACCATCTTTTTGTTTTCTCATGCATGTTTTCGATGTAGGAAGATGCCCTTGAACCTGGAGATTTGGGACCCATGCGATGGGTACCACGCAGTATTACTTTAAAGGGTCTGCGTTTGCTCACCCAACCTCACCAAACCTCTCAGCCCCAAGAGTGTCCACCCTTATGTCTCATCCAGCTGTGGGTCTAGATATGGTCAATCCAGGTTGCATCACAGCCCCTGAACGCATTGTGTAAGAATTTCTCTCTCTTTCACTGTCTTTGTTTCATGGGTGTTTCAAAGTAATTTATTTTGATAATGGGGTTTAGCTGCTTTTCACGGCTGTGTTTATGCCGCTTTACACCCACTTGACACACTAACAGAGAGATATCAATACATAGGTTTTAAGATTATTACTAGTCAGATATATTCTTGTGCGGTGAATAGGGCGTGTTGAGTCCAGTTCTCTGAGCAAGGAGTAGGTCTTGTCTATTACATATTGGGTTTATGGAACGGTATCTGAGCTAATTTGAAACCCTTGTTTTATGTATCTCCCCACCTCACCTTTCCCGTTAAGCAGCCATAGTGTGTTTTCTGCATGTGTGACTCTGTTCTGTTTTGTAATTCAGTTCAAGTGTAACGGCTTTTACATTCCATCTATAAGTGATACCTTATGAGAAGTGTCCTTTTCTGTGTGACTTATTTCACTTAGAATTGTCGTACCTAAATCCACTCATCATGCTGCTACTAGCCTTATGATATTGATTTCATGGCTGAGTGATATTCCATTGTACATAAGGACCACAACTTCTTTATCCATTTTTCTCTTTCCTGGGATATTGAAGGTGGAATGAAGTGGAGGTCCTTGTCAACAGAGCAGCCCTAAACTTTGAGGTGCTTGTGTCTTGCTGATTTTTCATTTTCCCAATTTATATCCCCATAAGTGGAAGTGCCCTATGCTCTCTAAGCTGTGTTTTTTAGATGTTTCAGGACACACCGTACACTTCTCCAGAGTGGCTGTTGGCAATTTACATCCCGCCCATCAGTTTAGCAAGGCTCCCATTTCTCCATGGCCTGTCCTGCATTTCTGGTTTTGAGACTTTTTTCAGCATGGCCCTTTTGACCGACGGGTAGCGAGTCTTCTTTGTAGCGCTGATTTGCCTTTCCAGGTTGCTTGGTTGGCCAAAAAGGGCGTATGCGTTTTTTCCTGAATATATTCAGGAAAAAATGCATACGCCCTTTGTGGCCAAGGGCATCATTGTCAACGTTTTGCCACTTTTCATGTGCTTTAAAGGCGATTCGAATCTACCTCCTGAAATCTGTTTCCTGCAATTCTGCCTTGATTTCAAATCCTCTTCTTTGCCTTCCCTCAATATATTTGTGGACGAGAGTTATCATTTATAACTCTGCAGGTTTGTGAATTGCAGTGCCCTGAAGCTCCATTTTACAACTCGCTTTTTTGGGAGCTGGCCGCAAAAGCGCAGGATGGCTTCAGGCCCTGTTCTGGTTCCGGGGGGGAGGAGGAGCCTCCGGTTAATTCTTCTTCCTGATGGGAAAATAGAGTGACCTGTGCCTGTCCCAACACCAAGAGCTAGTCTCTCACTGGTTCCCCGTCTACCCGTTCATCCTCAGGACAAATTGCAACCTGTACGGAACAGGAGGTTAAAGGTGCTGATGCTCCAAGTAGGGAGATTGTTAGTAAAGCGGCTGGAATGGCGAACCCGGGCACAAGGAGAAGAGAAATGAGGTGCGTTTTAGAAACCTTTCCCCATCACATGGTGTACCATCTTTTTGTTTTCTCATGCATGTTTTCGATGTAGGAAGATGCCCTTGAACCTGGAGATTTGGGACCCATGCGATGGGTACCACGCAGTATTACTTTAAAGGGTCTGCGTTTGCTCACCCAACCTCACCAAACCTCTCAGCCCCAAGAGAGTCCACCCTTATGTCTCATCCAGCTGTGGGTCTAGATATGGTCAATCCAGGTTGCATCACAGCCCCTGAACGCATTGTGTAAGAATTTCTCTCTCTTTCACTGTCTTTGTTTCATGGGTTTTTCAAAGTAATTTATTTTGATAATGGGGTTTAGCTGCTTTTCACTGCTGTGTTTATGCCGCTTTACACCCACTTGACACACTAACGGAGAGATATCAATACATAGGTTTTAAGATTATTACTAGTCAGATATATTCTTGTGCGGTGAATAGGGTGTGTTGAGTCCAGTTCTCTGAGCAAAGAGTAGGTCTTGTCTATTACATATTGGGTTTATGGAACGGTATCTGAGCTAATTTGAAACCCTTGTTTTATGTATCACGCCACCTCACCTTTCCCGTTAAGCAGCCATAGTGTGTTTTCTGCATGTGTGACTCTGTTCTGTTTTGTAATTCAGTTCAAGTGTAACGCTTTTTACATTCCCTCCTTAAGTGATACCTTATGAGAAGTGTCCTTATCTGTGTGACTTATTTCACTTAGAATCGTCATACCTAAATCCACTCATCATGCTGCTACTAGCCTTATGACATTGATTTCATGGCTGAGTGATATTCCATTGTACATAAGGACCACAACTTCTTTATCCATTTTTCTCTTTCCTGGGATATTGAAGGTGGAATGAAGTGGAGGTCCTTGTCAACAGAGCAGCCCTAAACTTTGGGGTGCTTGTGTCTTGCTGATTTTTCATTTTCCCAATTTATACCCCCATGAGTGGAAGTGCCCTATGCTCTCTAAGCTGTGTTTTTTAGATGTTTCAGGACACACCGTACACTTCTCCAGAGTGGCTGTTGGCAATTTACATCCCGCCCATCAGTGTAGCAAGGCTCCCATTTCTCCATGGCCTGTCCTGCATTTCTGGTTTTGACACGTTTTTCAGCATGGCCCTTTTGACCGACGGGTAGCGAGTCTTCTTTGTAGCGCTGATTTGCCTTTCCAGGTTGCTTGGTTGGCCAAAAAGGGCGTATGCGTTTTTTCCTGAATATATTCAGGAAAAAACGCATACGCCCTTTTTGGCCAAGGGCATCATTGTCAACGTTTTGCCGCTTTTCATGTGCTTTAAAGGCGATTCGAATCTACCTCCTGAAATCTGTTTCCTGCAATTCTGCCTTGATTTCAAATCCACTTCTTTGCCTTCCCTCAATATATTTGTGGACGAGAGTTATCATTTATAACTCTGCAGGTTTGTGAATTGCAGTGCCCTGAAGCTCCATTTTACAACTCGCTTTTTTGGGAGCTGGCCGCAAAAGCGCAGGATGGCTTCAGGCCCTGTTCTGGTTCCGGGGGGGAGGATGAGCCTCTGGTTAATTCTTCTTCCTGATGGGAAAATAGAGTGACCTGTGCCTGTCCCAACACCAAGAGCTAGTCTCTCACTGGTTCCCCGTCTACCCGTTCATCCTCAGGACAAATTGCAACCTGTACGGAACAGGAGGTTAAAGGTGCTGATGCTCCAAGTAGGGAGATTGTTAGTAAAGCAGCTGGAATGGCGAACCCGGGCACAAGGAGAAGAGAAATGAGGTGCGTTTTAGAAACCTTTCCCCATCACATGGTGTACCATCTTTTTGTTTTCTCATGCATGTTTTCGATGTAGGAAGATGCCCTTGAACCTGGAGATTTGGGACCCATGCGATGGGTACCACGCAGTATTACTTTAAAGGGTCTGCGTTTGCTCACCCAACCTCACCAAACCTCTCAGCCCCAAGAGTGTCCACCCTTATGTCTCATCCAGCTGTGGGTCTAGATATGGTCAATCCAGGTTGTATCACAGCCCCTGAACTCATTGTGTAAAATTTCTATCTCTTTCACTGTCGTTGTTTCATGGGTTTTTAAAAGTAGTTTATTTTTATAATGGGGTTTAGCTGCTTTTCACTGCTGGGTTTATGCCGCTTCACACCCACTTGACACACTAACAGAGAGATATCAATACATAGGTTTTACGATTATTATTAGTCAGATATATTCTTGTGCTGTGAATAGGGCGTGTTGAGTCCAGTTCTCTGAGCAAGGAGTAGGTCTTGTCTATTGCATATTGGGTGTATGGAACGGTATCTGAGCTAATTTGATACCCTTGTTTTATGTATCACCCCACCTCACCTTTCCCGTTAAGCAGCCATAGTGTGTTTTCTGCATGTGTGACTCTGTTCTGTTTGGTAATTCAGTTCAAGTGTAACGGTTTTTACATTCCCTCTATCAGTGATACCTTATGAGAAGTGTCCTTTTCTGTGTGACTTATTTCACTTAGAATCGTCGTACCTAAATCCACTCATCATGCTGCTACTAGCCTTATGACATTGATTTCATGGCTGAGTGATATTCCATTGTACATAAGGATCACCACTTCTTTATCCATTTTTCTCTTTCCTGGGATATTTAAGGTGGAATGAAGTGGAGGTCCTTGTCAAGAGAGCAGCCCTAAACTTTGGGGTGCTTTTGTGTTGCTGATTTTTCATTTTGCCAATTTATATCCCCATGAGTGGAAGTGCCCTATGCTCTCTAAGCTGTGTTTTTTAGATGTTTCAGGACACACCGTACACTTCTCCAGAGTGGCTGTTGGCAATTTACATCCCGCTCATCAGTGTAGCAAGGCTCCCATTTCTCCATGGCCTGTCCTGCATTTCTGGTTTTGACACTTTTTTCAGCATGGCCCTTTTGACCGACGGGAAGCGAGACTTCTTTGTAACACTGATTTGCCTTTCCAGGTTGCTTGGTTGGCCAAAAAGGGCGTATGCGTTTTTTCCTGAATATATTCAGGAAAAAACGCATACGCCCTTTTTGGCCAAGGGCATCATTGTCAACGTTTTGCCGCTTTTCGTGTGCTTTAAAGCGATTCGAATCTACCTTCTGAAATCTGTTTCCTGCAATTCTGCCTTGATTTCAAATCCTCTTCTTTGCCTTCCCTCAATATATTTGTGGACGAGAGTTATCATTTATAACTCTGCAGGTTTGTGAATTGCAGTGCCCTGAAGCTCCATTGTGCAACTCGCTTTTTAGGGAGCTGGCCGCAAAAGCGCTGGATGGCTTCAGGCCCTGTTCTAGTTCCGCGGGGCAGGCTGAGCCTGTGGTTAATTCTTCTTCCTGATGGGAAAATAGAGTGACCTGTGCCTGTCCCAACACCAAGAGCTAGTCTCTCATTGGTTCCCCGTCTTCCCGTTCATCCTCCGGACAAATTGCATCCTGTACGGCAGAGGAGTTTAAAGGTGCTGATGCTCCAAGTAGGGAGATTGCTAGTAAAGTGGCTGCAATCGCAAACCCGAGCACAAGGAGATGAGAAATGAGGTGCGTTTTAGAAACCTTTCCCCATCACACGGTGTACCATCTTCTGGGTTTCTCATGCATGTTTTCGATGTAGGAAGATGCCCTTGAACCTGGAGATTTGGGACCCATGCGATGGGTACCACGCAGTATTACTTTAAAGGGTCTGCATTTGCTCACCCAACCTCACCAAATCTCTCAGCCCCAAGAGTGTCCACCCTTATGTCTCATCCAACTGTGGGTCTAGATATGGTCAATCCAGGTTGCATCACAGCCCCTGAAAGAATTGTATAAGAATTTCTCTCTCTTTCACTGTCTTTGTTTCATGGGTTTTTAAAAGTAATTTATTTTTATAATGTGGTTTAGCTGCTTTTCACTGCTGTGTTTATGCCGCTTTACAGCGACTTGACACACTAACAGAGTGATATCAATACATAGGTTTTAAGATTATTACTAGTCAGATATATTCTTGTGCGGTGAATAGGGCGTGTTGAGTCCAGTTCTCTGAGCAAGGAGTAGGTCTTGTCTATTACATATTGGGTTTATGGAACGGTATCTGAGCTAGTTTGAAACCCTTGTTTTATGTATCACCCCACCTCACCTTTCCCGTTAAGCAGCCATAGTGTGTTTTCTGCATGTGTGACATTGTTCTGTTTTGTAATTCAGTTCAAGTGTAACGGTTTTTACATTCCCTCTATAAGTGATACCTTATGAGAAGTGTCTTTTTCTGTGTGACTTATTTCACTTAGAATCGTTGTACTTAAATCCACTCATCATGCTGCTACTACCGTTATGACATTGATTTCATTGCTGAGTGATATTCCATTGTACATAAGGACCACAACTTCTTTATCCATTTTTCTCTTTCCTTGGATATTTAAGGTGGAATTAAGTGGAGGTTCTTGTCAACAGAGCAGCCCTAAAGTTTTGGGTGCCTGTGTCTTGCTGATTTTTAGTTTTCCCTATTTATAAGCCCATGAGTCGATGTGCCCCTTTCTCTCTAGCTGTGTTTTTTAGATGTTTTAGGAAACACCATACCCTTCTCCAGAGTCATCATTGGCAATTTACACCCCACCCATCAGTGTAACAAGGCTCCCTTTACTCCCTGGCCTCTCCTGCTTTTCTTGTTTTTACACTTTTGTAGGAAGGCCATTTTGACCGATGGGAAGTCAGACTTCTTTGTAGAGCTGAATTGCATTTCCGGCTTGCTTGGTTGGCCACAAAGGGCCTATGGGTTTTTTCCTGAATTCATTCAGAAAAAAACGCATATGCTCTTTTTGGCCAAGTGCATCATTGTCGACGTTTTGATGTTTTTCTTGTGCTTTAGGGGTGATTCAAATCTAACTCCTGAAATCTGTTTCCTGCAATTCTGCCTTGATTTCAAATCCTCTTCGTTGCCTTCCCTCAATATATTTGTGGACGAGAGTTATCATTTATAACTCTGCATATTTGTGAATTGCAGTGCCCCTGAGCTCCATTTTTCAACTCGCTTTTTTGGGAGCTTTTCGCAGAACTGCTCGTTTGCTTCTGGCCCTACTCTGGTTCCCGGTGGCAGGCTAAGCCTTTGCTTAATTCTTCTTCCTGACTGGAAAGTAGAGTGACATGTGCCTCTCCGAACATCTAGGGCTTGGCTCTCCTTGTTTCTCCTCCTTCCCCTTCTTCCTTTGGACAAATTCCGATTTCTGTGCAACTGGATGTTGAAGGTGCTGACATCCTCAAGTGGGGAGATTTTAAGGAAAAAGGCTGGAGGGGTGAACCCAACAACCAGGAAATTAGGCGTTTTGGTGCCTTTTCCAAAATCTTCCTGATCCAACCGTGTTCCATCTTCTGGGTGTCACAGGCATGTTTTAGCTGTAGGAAAGGTCCCGTGTATGTAAGGAGAACACAAGGGATTTTTCCAAATCAGTGTCTCCCCGAACTCCAATCTGGGGAATTTTTAAGCTACTGGTACATGTGTGTTCATTAAGGGACTTGGGCCGTAGGCAGAGTCTGAACTTTAGATGATTGAAGTCTTTAGGTTCAGAAACGCTCACCATCGGCCTCCTTTAGTTTCCATTTTATCTGTAGTTGATAGATGATGTTGATATAGATATCTATTGTTTTTCAGGTTATTTCCCCTCAGGGGTCATTACAAAATATTGAGTATAGTTCCCTGTGCTATACAGTAGTTCCTTGTTGATGATATATTTTATACATAGCAGTGTGTATATGTTAATCTGAAACTGTTAATTTATCCCTCCTCCCACCTTTCCCCTTTGGTAATAAAAAATATAAGATTTTATACTTCTCAGAAATCTAGGAGCTGAAAGAGAGGTATCATTTTCAATGGAAAATCATTCCAAACAAGGTTGAAACTTCAACCAAGATTATTAGATGTACATCCTTGGAAAGAAATCACTGCATTTCTCTACTCTTGACCTGACAAATAAGACAAACCCCTCCACTGAACTTGCTTATAATAAAGTGATGGAAATATCAAATGGAAGTGTTAGAAACATCTTATTTTACACGAGCCTTATACACTGCTCTATGTTAATTACAGTTTGGCTCACACATCTGTTCATTGAAGTTACAATGTTCTCAAATTCTGTTACTGATCCTGCAGAGTGGGCCCCAACAAGGGTCTCCCTGCCCAGTGTCATTGGAGCCAACAGATCGAGACTGACTTTGGTTCAGAAGCAAAGGAAAACTTTATATTTTGATCAGAGAATGGAGAGGTGAGAGTGTGTGCTCCCCTGCGGGTTGTGGGCCGGGCTGCTGTGTAGGGATCCTGTCAGCATCAGCGGGAGGGAGGGGGCGGAGCTCTCGAGGGCCAGGTTGGCTGGAGCTCAGGCTCTATGTCGCAGAGTCTGCACGGGGCCCCACGAGCTGAGGTGTCGGCCCAGCCATTTTGCACGAGGAAATCGGGTCTGAAGTGTCGGGTGTGGGACCTCTGCATGTGGAAACCTAGGAGCAAGTGAAATTAGACAAAGCACAAAGGAAAAAATGGTTAGACTTTATTTTATTGCCCAGATTCTATTTTTATCTCCCAGGAATTTTTAATGGGCTTTGCCAGTGACAAAGCCCTCCTCTGCCTTTTGTCCCATTCCTCATTCTTGGGGTGCTGAGGGTGCAGACACGTCTTCTGTAAATGCTTCATGCTGAGTTGGGTGTCCTCATACCCGGGGGGAGGGGCAGGACTTCTCCCCAGCAGCCTCCAGGTGAGGTTGATTGTCCGCAGGCCTCCTCCCTCACTGCTCGTCTGCCTGAGCACCAGCATTGGAAGTTTTATAGATTCTAATGACCTTTAAGGGTCCAGGAAAGAGATGTGCAGAGACGCTGGGGGGGTGGGCGGTTTTACCCTGCTCCACATTGGTTCGGCCCCCTTAGGCTGATGGTTTCTGCCAGCCTAGATGCTCTGACCAGTAGTCTGTGCTTTCTTCAGTTAGGCCACTGAATTAACGTACAAACAGCACCAGGTGTCAGAGCCCTGCTTGCTCAACTCCCAGACAGTCCAGGGCCGGTGGTGATCCAGGACCATGACGGCCACTCAGTCAACGGCCTTTTGAAGTAGCCAGGAGTACAGCCGGTCTCATTGGCCGCCATCACTGCGGTGTCTGTAGGCTTTTCTATGGTGGCAGCGTTATTTACGGTTCCCCTGCCAAGTTTATTAGCTCCGCTCTGGGTGCAGTAAGTCCTGTAAGCAATAGTCTGCTCTTTTGGGGCACACTCTTGTTGTTTTCTGAGAGAAGCTCCAGGTCAAGTGATGGTCACACGAGTCGTCATGGGGGCCCATTGCCCCAGGTTGTCTCTCTGGAGGTTGGTGTTGGAGGGCCTCCTCACTCGAGGTCATTGTGCCCACGGAGCAATCCCTGCAACTTCAGGGCATGGTGGGTGGTTAGGATCACCAAGTGGCGTCCTTTTCCCTTAGGAGGGAGCTGGCCTTGTGGGCTGCTGATTTCCAGGTTTTTAGATACCCCCAGTATCCTGGTCGGATGGGGTGGCTGGCCAATGCCTGGAGGGCATTCTTGCATTGTTCCATTTCAAGTGGTCCCAGTTTTTGCACTAATACTCCAAGGGCGATTCGCCTTGGACCAGGAATGTAAAGGTCAAAGGGTTTAGCTAACTTAGGGAGGTCCAGGGCCAGGGTCTGAATTGACTGCTCTTTCCATTCTTGAAAGGCCGCTTCTGGATTCTATTCAAAAGGATCATCATCTTTTCCTTTCAGTGTTTCATATAGAGGCCCAGCTATTAGACTGTAGTTAGGGATCCAGATGCAGCAAACCCCGGTCTCCCCAGGAACCCCTAAGCTGTCTTCTAGTTTCAGGAAAGGTGAGGCTGCAAATGGCTTCTTCCCTTTCCTGGGGTGGGCTTCTCCGACCTTCTGTGCGAATGAAGCCCAGGAAGGCCACCTTAGTTTGTGATATTTGAGCCTTTTCCTTGGACACCTTCTATCTTTTATTGGCTAGGTAGTTCAGAGGCCTCCTTAGTCAGGCTGGTGATCAGAATGTCATCTGCATATTGAAGGAGGGTTCCCTTCTCCAGAGGTAGATCTTTTAGGTCTTTAGCTAACGTTTCCCCAAAGATGGTGTGGGAATTTTTGAACCCCTGGGGCAGGACGGCCCAGCAGTATTGTTTTTGTTGTAGGTTGAGTCCTGCCACTCACAGCCAAAATTTCTTGTGACTCTGGGACTAATGGAATACAGAAGAAGGCATCATTGAAGTCTAATACAGAATGCCATGTCCTGGTGGATGGTAGAATGACCAGCAGGGTGTAGGAATTAGGAACTACTAGATGTATATCCTCTGTGGCTTCACTGACTGTCCTGGCGTCCTCTAGCAGGTCCCCAGCAGCCCACGGGGCTCTTGTGGTCAGGCCCCTCCCAGGATATGGAGCTCACCTGGGCAGGTACGCAGCAGCCCACGGGGCTCTCGTGGGCAGGCCCCTCCCTGGATATGGAGCTCCCGTGGACAGGTACCCCGGCAGGGCTGGGCACACAGGAACCGTGCACATAGCCCTCATTGCAGAGCACCCCCAGCACCCCTGTCACTCAGAGCTGACACAGAGCACCTCAGAGCAGAGCTTGAACTAACAAACAGCAGCTCCAACAGGTCTGTGACCCTAGGCTTCACTCTGTGCGGCCTCCCTCTGCCTGGTCTTCCAGGGGCTTCCACTGCAGCCGGGGCACCAGGCCTCTGTCTCCACCCACCACCCCTCCTCTCCCTGACTCCTGGGTTCCTCTCATTAGCAGAGGGTCTTCTTGAAGTTGTCTCCCACTCATGGACCAGATAAAATGATTCGAAAACAAGCCAGGGCTGCCGCCCCTTATCTATCCTGACTCTCGGGACCCTACACCTGTTCCTTGGATCTGGCCGGTGCAGCAAGGCCCATTTTCTGCAACTCTGAGCCCCTGAGGGGCGAGGATTGGCTGACCTGGGCAGCCTGACCCGGCCGGCCAGCCCTTCCCAGGTGTGCCTGGGTTGAGGTCAATATAAACACCCCTCCAGGCAGCAAAAGCCTCTGCAGCTGTGCCTGACGCCATATTCTCTGCCCCGTCAGCAGTCTCGGGGTTGGGCTGGTGGGAGGGAGTAGGGCCCACGGCTCTATGAGTGGCCCAGTGTGACTGGGGCTCTGCTGGACTTTCTGCAGGAGTTGCCGGGCTGCCACCTGCTAAAGAAGAGGATGTGTCACCCATACTTGCTGCTGGAATTTCTCCCCGGGCAGAGGTGAGGAAGGAAAAAAGCAGTGGGGGCCGGGACAGGAGGGGTACCTCAGGCAGGGAAATGGAAAGCTTCCAGACGAGCGCCCGGGGCCAGGACCATCCTGGCTGGCCTGCAGGCACCAAGTCGGCCTGCGTGCTGTCGCTGGTGTGACTCCAAGCCCCTTCCTCTAGTTTTTAAAGTCTTTGCACACATTCAGGTGTTTTACCTGGGAAGGGTGGGAAAAGTTCAGCAGCAGCTGGCCTGGGGCTCAGCTCACGTTTACTCAGAGACGCCTCCTCACGGTCCCCCAGCTTTGCAATGAGGACGCTCCTCGTGTGGGGGCTGCTGGCTGCATGGGAGATGATTCCCCACCTGTGACCAACTTCAGAATTGTTTACCCCTGGAGCAAGTGCCCTGATAGGGTTTTCCTCTGTATGACCAGTGGGTTCTGTTTTTTTTTTTTTTTTTCTTTTTTGGTTCAAGGTAAGTTTTATTCCTCTTTTTGTATTTATGGATATAAGCATGGAAATAATTCATTCATATAAATACGTCTATGGGAAGGGCAGAACTTTTTTTTCTGTTTTATTTTTTTAAGTATTACTTATTTTTTAATTTTTGAATTTATTTTATTCATTTTTTTATACAGCAGGCTCTTATTGGTAACCTATTTTATACATATAAGTGTATATATGTCAATCCCAGGCTCGCAATTCATCCCACCACCACCACCCTGCCACTTTCCCCCCTTGGTGTCCATACATTTGTTCTCTACATCTGTGTCTCTATTTCTGCCTTGCAAACCGGTTCATCTTTACCATTTTTCTAGGTTCCACATGTATGCGTTAATATACGATATTTGTTTTTCTCTTTCTGACTTACTTCACTCTGTATGACAGTCTCTAGATCTATCCACGTCTCTACAAATGACCCAATTTCATTCCTTTTTATGGCTGAGTAATATTCCATTTTATATATGTAGCACATCTTTTCTGTTCGTCTGTCTATGGGCATTTAGGTTGCTTCCATGACCTGGCTATTGTAAATAGTGCTGCAATGAATATTGTGGTGAATATGTCTTTTTGAATTATGGTTTTCTCTGGGTATATGGCCAGTAGTGGGATTGCTGGGTCATATGGTAATTCTATTTTTAGTTTTTTAAGGAACCTCCATACTGTTCTCCATCGTGACTGTATCAATTTACATTCCCACAAATAGTGTAAGAGGGTTCCCTTTTCTCCACACCCTCTCCAGCATTTGTTGCTTGTAGATTTTCTGATGATGCCCATTCTAACTCGTGTGAGGCGATACCTCATTGTAGTTTTGGTTTATATTTCTCTAATAATTAGTGATGTTGAGCAGCTTTTCATGTGCTTCTTGGTCATCTGTATTTCTTCTTGGGACAAATGTCTATTTACGTCATCTGCCCATTTTTGGATTGGGTTGTTTGTTTTTTTACTGTTGAGCTGCATGAGCTGTTTATATACATTGGAGATTAATCCTTTGTCCATTGATTCGTTTGCAAATATTTTCTCCCATTGTGAGGGTTGTCTTTTCGTCTTGTTTGTAGTTTCCTTTGCTTTGCAAAAGCTTTTAGGTTTCATTTGCTCCCATATGTTTATTTTTTTTTATTCCATTACTCTAGGAGGTGGATCAAAAAAGATCTTGCTGTGATTTATGTCAAAGAGTATTCTTCCTATGTTTTCCTCTAAGAGTTTTATAGTGTCCGGTCTTACATTTTGGTCTCTAATCCATTTTGAGTTTATTTTTTGTGTATGGTGTTAGGGAGTGTTCTAATTTCATTCTTTTACATGTAGCTGTCCATTTTTCCCAGCACCACTTATTGAAGAGACTGTCTTTTCTCCTTTGTATACCCTTGCCTCCTTTGTCATAGATTAGTGGGCCATAGGTGTGTAGGTTTATTTCTGGGCTTTTTTTTTTCTTTTACATCTTTATTGGAGTATAATTGCTTTACAATTGTGTGTTAGTTTCTGCTGTATAAAAAAGTGAATCAGCTGTGCGTATACATATAACACCATATCCCCTCCCTCTTGCAACTCCCTCTCACTCCCTTATCCCACCCTTTTAGGTGGTCACAAAGCACAGAGCTGATCTCCCTGTGCTATGTGGCTGCTTCCCAGTAGCTATCAATTTTACATTTGGTAGTGTATATATGTCCATACCACTCTCTCACTTTGTCCGAGCTTACCCTTCCCTCTCCCCATGTCCTCAAGTCCTTTCTCTACGTCTGTGTCCTTAATCCTTTCCTGCCCCTAGGTTCTTCATAAACTTTTTTTTGAAGATTCCATATATATGTGTTAGCATACGGTATTTGTTTTTCTCTTTCTGACTTACTTCACTCTGTAGGACAGACTCTAGATCCATCCACCTCACTAAAAGTAACTCAATTTCGTTTCTTTTTATGGCTGAATAATGTTCCATTGTATATTTGTGCCACATCTTCCTTATCCATTTATCTGTTGATGGACACTTAGGTTGCTTCCATGTCCTGGCTATTGTAAATAGAGCTACAGTGAACATTGTGGTACATGACTCTTTTTGAATTATGGTTTTCTCAGGGTAAATGTCCAGGAGTGGGTTTGCTGGGTTGTATGGTAGTTCTATTTTTAGTTTTTAAGGAACCCCCATACCGTTCTCCCTAGTGGCTATATCAATTTACATTCCCACCAACAGTGCAAGAGGGTTCCCTTTGCTCCAATAAATGCCTCTCCAGCATTTATTGTTGGTAGATTTTTTGATGATGGCCATTCTGACTGGTGTGAGGTGATACCTCACTGTAGTTTTGATTTGCATTTCTCTAATGATTAGTGATGTTCAGCATCCTTTCATGTGTTTGTTGGCAACCTGTATATCTTCTTTGGAGAAATGTCTATTTAGGTCTTCTGCCCATTTTTGGATTGGGTTGTTTGGTTTTGTGATATTGAGCTACATGAGCTGCTTTTTGGAGATTAATCCTTTGCCATTTGCTTCATTTGAAAATATTTTCTCCCATTCTGATGGTTGTCTTTTCATCTTGCTTATGTTTTCCTTTGCTGTGCAAAAGAATTTATGTTTCATTCGGTCCCATTTTTTTATTTTTGTTTTTATTTCCATTTCTCTAGGAGGTGGGTCAAAAAGGATCTTGCTGTGATTTATGTCATAGACTGTTCTGCTTATGTTTTCCTCTAAGAGTTTTATAGTGGCTGGTCTTATATTTAGGTCTCTAATCCATTTTGAGTTTATTTTTGTGTATGGTGTTAGGGAGTGTACTAATTTCATTCTTTTACATGTAACTGTCCAGTTTTCCCAGCACCACTTGCTGAAGACACTGTCTTTTCTCCATTGTATACCCTTGCCTCCTTTGTCATAGATTAGTGAACCATAGGTACGTGGGTTTATCTCTGTGCTTTCTATCCTGTTCTATTGACCTATATTTCTGTTCTTGTGTCAGTACCATATTATCTTGATTACTGTAGCTTTGCAATATAGTCTGAAGTCTGGAAGTCTGATTCCTCCAGCTCTTTTTTTTCCCCCCTCAAGACTGCTTTGGCTATCCAGGGTCTTTTGTGTCTCCCTACAAATTTTAAGATTTTTTTTTCTTGTTCTGTAGAAAATGCCAAAGGTATTTTGATCGGGATTGCATTGAATCTGTAGATTGCTTTGGGTAGTATAGTCATTTTCACAATATTGATTCTTCTAATCCGAGAACATGGTATATGTCTCCATCTGTTTATATCATCTTTGATTTCTTTCATCAGTGTCTTATAGTTTTCTGAGTACAGGTCTTTTACTTCCTTAGGTAGGTTTATTCCTAGGTATTTTATTCTTTTTGTTGCAGTGGTAATGGGATTGTTTCCTTAATTTCTCTTTCTGATCTTTCATTGTTAGTGTATAGGAATGCAAGCAATTTCTGTGCATTAATTTTGTATCCTGCAACTTTACCAAATTCATTGATTAGCTCCAGTGGTTTTCTGGTGGCATCTTTAGGATTCTCTATCTATGATATCATGTCATCTGCAAACAGTGACAATTTTACTTCTTCTTTTCCTTTTTGTATTCCTTTTATTTCTTTTTCTTCTCTGATTGCCATGGCTAGGACTTCCAAAACTATGTTGAATAGCAGTGGTGAGAGTGGACATCCTCGTCTTGTTCCTGATCTTAGAGGAAACGCTTTCAGTTTTTCACCATTGAGAATGTTGTTTTCTGTGGGTTTGTCATATATGGCCTTTATTATGTTGAGGTAGTTTCCCTCTATGCCCACACTCTGCAGAGTTTTTATCGTAAATGAGTGTTGAATTTTCTCAAAATCTTTTCCTTCATCTATTGAGATGATCATATGCTTTTATTCTACAATTTGTTAATATGGTGTATCACATTGATTTGTGTATATTGAAGAATCCTCGCATCCCTGGGATAAACCCCACTTGATCATGGTGTATGATCCTTTTCATGTGTTGTTCGATTCTGTTTGCTAGTATTTTGTTGAGGATTTTTACATCTATATTCATCAGTGATATTGGTCTATAATTTTCTTTCCTTGTAGTATCTCTGTCTGATTTTGGTATCAGGGTGATGGTGGTCTCATAGAATGAGTTTGGGAGTGTTCCTTCCGCTGCAATTGTTTTGAAGAATTTGAGAAGGTTGGGTGTTAGCTCTGCTCTAAATGTTTGATAGAATTCACCTGTGATGCCATCTGGTTCTGGACTTTTGTTTGTTGGAAGATTTTTAATCACAGTTTCAATTTCATTGCTTGTGATAGGTTTGTTCATATTTTCTATTTCTTCCTGGTTCAGTCTTAGAAGGTTATCCCTTTCTAAGAATTTGTCCATTTCTTCCAGATTGTCCATTTTATTGGCCTAGAGTTGCTTGTAGTAGTCTCTTAGGATGCTTTGTATTCCTGTGGTGTCTGTTATAACTTCTGCTTTTTCACTTCTAATTTTGTTGATTTGCGTCCTCTCCCTCTTTTTCTGGAGTCCGGCTAAAGGTTGATCATTTTTGCTTATCTTCTCAAAGAACCAGCTTTTAGTTTTATTGATCTTTGCTTTCGTTTTCTTTGTTTCTATTTCATTTATTTCTGCTCTGATCTTTATGATTTCTTTCCTTCTACTAACTTTGGGTTTTGTTCTTCTTTCTCTAGTTCCTCTAGGTGTAAGGTTAGATTGTTTATTTGAGATTTTTCTTGTTTCTTGAGGTAAGCTTGTATTGCTATAAACTTCCCTCTTAGAACTCCTTTTGCTGCATCCCATAGGTTTTGGATCATCGTGTTTTTGTTGTCATTTGTCTCTAGGTAGTTTTTGATTTCCTCTTTGGTTTCTTCAGTGATCTCTTGGTTATTTAGTAACGTATTGTTTAGCCTCCATGTGTTTGTGTTTTTTACGGTTTTTTCCGTGTAATTGATTTCTAATCTCATAGCATTGTGGTCAGAACAGCTGCTTGATATGATTTCAGTTTTCTTAAATTTACTGAGGCTTTATCTGTGACCCAAGATGTGATCTATCCTGGAGAATGTTCCGTGTGCAGTTGAGAAGAACGTGTAATCTGCTGTTTTTGGATGGAATGTCCTATAAATATCAATTAACTCTATCTGGTCTATTGTGTCATTTAAAGCTTGTGTTTCCTTATTAATTGTCTGTCTGGCTGATCTCCACTGGTGTAAGTGAGCTGTTAAAGTCCCCCGCTATTATTGTGTTACTGTCGATTTCCTCTTTTATAGCTGTTAGCAGTTGCCTTATACATTGAGCTGCTCCTATTTTGGGTACATATATATTTATAGTTGTTATATCTTCTTCTTGGATTGATCCCCTGACCATTATGTAGTGCCTTTCCTCGTCTCTTGTAACATTCTTTATTTTAAAGTCTATTTTATCTGATATGAGTATTGCTACTCCAGCTTTCTTTTGATTTTCATTTGCATAGAATATATTTTTCCATCGCCTCACTTTGAGTCTGTATGTGTCCCTAGGTCTGAAATGGATCTCTTGTAGACAGCATATATATGGGTCTTGTTTTTGTATCCATTCAGCGAGCCTGTGTCTTTTGGTTGGAACATGTAGTGCATTCACGTTTAAGGTAATTATCGATATGTATGTTCCTACTACTATTTTCTTAATTGTTATGGGTTTGTCTTGGTGGGTCCTTTTCTTCTCTTGTGTTTCCCACTTAGAGAAGTTCCTTTAGCATTTGGTGTAGAGCTGGTTTCATGGTGCTGAATTCTCTTAGCTTTTGCTTGTCTGTAAGGCTTTTGATTTCTCCATCAAATCTGAATGAGCTCTTTGCAGGGTGGAGTACTCTTGGTTGTAGGTTCTTCCCTTTCATCACTTTAAATTTATCATGCCACTTCCTTCTGGCTTGTAGATTTTCTGCTGAGAAATCAGTTGTTATCCTTATGGGAGTTCCCTTGTATGTTATTTGTCATTTTTCCCTTGCTGCTTTCAATCATTTTTCTTTGTCGTTAATTTTTGTCAATTTGATTACTATGTGTCTTGTCATTTTTCTCCTTTGGTTTATCCTGCCTGGGACACTCTGTGCTTCTGGACTTGGGTGGCTATTTCTTTTCCCATGCTAGGGAAGTTTTTGACCATTATCTCTTTAAATATATTCTCGGGTCCTTTCTCTCTCTCTTCTCCTTCTGGGACCCCTATAATGCGAATGTTGTTGCGTTTAAAGTTGTCCCAGAGGACTCTTGGGGTGTCTTCGTTTATTTTCATTCTTTTTCTTTATTCTGTTCCATGGCAGTGATTTCCACCTTTCTGTCTTCCAGGTCACTTATCCGTTCTTCTGCCACAGTTATTCTGCTACTGATTCCTTCTAGTGTATTTTTCATTTCAGTTATTCCATTGTTCACCTCTGTTTGTTTGTTCTTTAATTCTTCTAGGTGTTTGTTCCTTAATTCTTCTAGGTCTTTGTTAAACATTTCTTGCATCTTCTCGATCTTTGCCTCCTTTCTTTTTCCAAGGTCTTGGCTCAACTTCACTATCATTATTCTGAATTTTTTTTCTGGAAGGTTCCCTATCTCCACCTCATTTCGTTTTTTTTTCTGGGGTTTTATCTTGTTCCTTGATCTGGTATAAAGTCCTCTGCCTTTTCATTTTGTCTATCTTTCTGTGAATGTGGTTTTCCTTCCACAGGCTGCAGAATTGTAGTTCTTCTTGCTTCTGCTGTCTGCTCTCCGGTGGATGAGTCTATCTTAGAGGCTTGTGCAAGCTTCCTGTTGGGAAGGACTGGTGGTGGGTAGAGCTGGGTGTTGCTTTGGTTGGCAGAGCTTTAATCCGCTTGTCTACGGATTAAATAAAACTTTAATAAAAAGTTTAATCCGCTTGTCTGCTGATGCATGGGGCTGGGTTCCCTCCCTGTTGGTTGTTTGGCCTGAGGCGACCCAGCCCTGGAGCCTACCTTGCTCTTGGTGGGGCTAATGGCGGACTCTGGGAGGGCTCACACCAAGGAGTATTTCCCAGAACTTCTGCTGCCAGTGTCGTTGTCCTCACGGTGAGCCACAGCCACAGCCACCACCTGCCTCTGCAAGAGACCCTCTAAAAGTAGCAGGTAGTTCTGGTCATTCTCCTACAGGGTCACTGCTCCTTCCCCTGGGTCCTGATGTGCACACTACTTTGTGTGTGCCCTCCAAGAGTGGAGTATCTGAGTGGAGTTGAGACTCTGAGACTCTGTGTGGAGTTGCACAGACTCTGGGTCCTGTGAAGCTTCGATGTTTTGTGATTCTAGAAATCCTATAGGAGACGGTCCACAGCAGGTGACGCTAATGTTGTCAGTAGAGGTGTTGAAGCCAAAGATCTGCAGTTCCAACTAGAGGTGCCGATGTACATACAGGACAAAATCATCTCGTGTGAATGTAGTTCAGGCATGTTTAAGATGAATGCAGTCATGTTAATGCCTACCATATTCTATCTTGAGCCTCTCCTCAGGGACCCCCTCCTCAGTTCCTGAGGCTCCTGTAAGTCATGTACAGGGGACTGGAGAGTGGGCTCTGTCCAGTCTGAGCCCTGAGTTACCCTGTGTGTATCTTAGGATACTTTGTATTTCTGTGGTGTCCGTTGTAACATCATCTCTTTCATTTCAGATTTATTTGGGCCCTCTCTTTTTAAAAAAACATACTACTGTTGTCTTTTATTCTTTACAGAAGTTTAATAAGTGTTTGATCTACTATCCTTACCCTATGTATACTTTTTGCAGTGAGATTTTTACTTTTCTTTGTTTCCTTGTTACTATCAATAATTAGTGAGACTTCTTTTAAGCTACCTTCAACATTGCTTATAAAGCTGCTTTATTAGTGATGACAGAGCCTTAATGGAAGTCATGTTCTGGTTGTAAATTAGAATGCAATGTGCCAGCAAATAGCCCCTTAAGTTTATGTCTCATTACTTCTTGTTCTTTTTTTAATTTAATTTTTATTTTTTGTCAGAGCAAATTTAATTAAAATGTTTTGTTTCTTCTAGGTGTGAAAGATGTGGTTCTTTTAAACATATACATATATCTATTCTTCTTTGGATCATTTTCCCATGTAGGTTATGACACGATGTTGAGTAGTCTTGTCTTGGTATTATGTAGGTCTTTGGTGATTACATATTTCACATGTGTTTCTATATCTATCTTAACCCCAATATCCTAATGTATCCAATCCTCACACCTTTCCATTTGGTGAACCATAAGTTTGTTTAATGAATCTGTGATTGCATTTCTCTGTGGAAATATTTTCATTGGTATCAATTTTTAGCTAAGACCTATAAGTGATATTATAGGATATGTGTCTTTTGCTTTCTGACTTAGTACAATTTGCCTGATTACCTCAAGAATCATACATGGTGCTGCAAATGGCATTGTTTCATTTTTTTCCCTGGCTAATATTCCATCTGTACGTGTACCAGTTCTTCTTTGGCCACGCACCTCTTGATGGACTTTCTGGTTGCCTCCATGTCTTGGCTATTGTAATACTGCTGCAATGCACATTTGCTTGCCTGTGTCTTTCCAGTTATATCTTCTTATGTTATAGGCCAAGCAGTGGGCTTGCTGTATCATATGGTAGCTCAGTGTGTATGTTTTAAAGGCACCACCATTCAGTTCTCATTAGTGGCTCTTTCCAGGTTACGTCCCACTTAAAATTGAGGGTATGCATTTCTCCAAAACACCTTCAATATTTATTGTTTGTAGTTTTCTTGCTGATGGTTATTCTAATGGGTGCGAGCTGATGCCTATCTGTGGTTGAATTTGCATGTGTCCCATAATCTGTTGAAATTGAGCTTTAAAGCATGCCCTTTTTATTTATCAAACTGTGATTACAGCTCAGTTCTTCAAAGTGTTTTCTTAAAGTAAGTGTCACATTTTGAAAATTTTTGGCCATTACCTCCCTCAAGACATTTTGAGGGCACGTTTCATTTACAGCCCTGAAGTACTTGTTCATATGAAGTGACCATTAGCACAGGTTTTAAAGCTGCTTTTGCAGGTAACGGCCAGAGGGTGGCAGCCTTTCTACGTTCCTAATCTGGTAAATAGGGAAAGAGACCTTCAGCCCCAAGAGTGTCCAGCTTTATTTCTCATCCAGCTGTGGGTCTAGATATGGTCACACCAGGTTGCATCACAGCCCCGGAACGAATTACGTAAAAATTTTCCCTCTATCACTGTCTTTGTTTTTTGGAATTTTTAAGTAATTTATTTTTATAATGGGGTTTACCTGATTTTCACTGCTGTGTTTATGCCCCTTTACACCCACTTGATTCACTTACAGAGGGACATCAATACATAGGTTTTAAGATTATTACTAGTCAGATATATTCTTGTGCAGCGAATAGGGCGTGTTGAGTCCAGTTCTCTGAGCAAGGAGTAGGTCTTGTCTATTACATATTGGGTTTATGGAACGGTATCTGAGCTAATTTGAAACCCTTGTTTTATGTATCACCCCACCTCACCTTTCCCGTTAAGCAGCCATAGTGTGTTTTCTGCATGTGTGACTCTGTTCTGTTTTGTAATTCAGTTCAAGTGTAACGGTTTTTACATTCCCTCTATAAGTGATACCTTATGAGAAGTGTCCTTTTCTGTGTGACTTATTTCACTTAGAATCGTCGTACCTAAATCCACTCATCATGCTGCTACTAGCCTTATGACATTGATTTCATGGCTGAGTGATATTCCATTGTACATAAGGACCACAACTTCTTTATCCATTTTTCTCTTTCCTGGGATATTGAAGGTGGAATGAAGTGGAGGTCCTTGTCAACAGAGCAGCCCTCAACTTGGGGGTGCTTGTGTCTTGCTGATTTTTCATTTTCCCAATTTATACCCCCATGAGTGGAAGTGCCCTATGCTCTCTAAGCTGTGTTTTTTAGATGTTTCAGGACTCACCGTACACTTCTCCAGAGTGGCTGTTGGCAATTTACATCCCGCCCATCAGTGTAGCAAGGCTCCCATTTCTCCATGGCCTGTCCTGCATTTCTGGTTTTGACACTTTTTTCAGCATGGCCCTTTTGACCGATGGGTAGCGAGTCTTCTTTGTAGTGCTGATTTGCCTTTCCAGGTTGCTTGGTTGGCCAAAAAGGGCGTATGCGTTTTTTCCTGAATATATTCAGGAAAAAACGCATACGCCCTTTTTGGCCAAGGGCATCATTGTCAACGTTTTGCCACTTTTCATGTGCTTTAAAGGCGATTCGAATCTACCTCCTGAAATCTGTTTCCTGCAATTCTGCCTTGATTTCAAATCGTCTTCTTTGCCTTCCCTCAATATATTTGTGGACGAGAGTTATCATTTATAACTCTGCAGGTTTGTGAATTGCAGTGCCCTCAAGCTCCATTTTACAACTCGCTTTTTTGGGAGCTGGCCGCAAAAGCGCAGGATGGCTTCAGGCCCTCATCTGGTTCCGGGGGGCAGGCTGAACCTGTAGTTAATTCTTCTTCCTGATGGGAAAATAGAGTGACCTGTGCCTGTCCCAACACCAAGAGCTAGTCTCTCATTGGTTCCACGTCTTCCCGTTCATCCTCAGGACAAATTGCAACCTGTACGGAACAGGAGGTTAAAGGTGCTGATGCTCCAAGTAGGGAGATTGCTAGTAAAGCGGCTGGAATGGCGAACCCGGGCACAAGGAGATGAGAAATGAGGTGCGTTTTAGAAACCTTTCCCCATCACACGGTGTACCATCTTCTGGGTTTCTCATGCATGTTTTCGATGTAGCAAGATGCCCTTGAACCTGGAGATTGGGACCCATGCGATGGGTACCACGCAGTATTACTTTAAAAGGTCTGCGTTTGCTCACCCAACCTCACCAAACCTCTCAGCCCCAAGAGTGTCCACCCTTATGTCTCATCCAGCTGTGGGTCTAGATATGGTCAATCCAGGTTGCATCACAGCCCCTGAACTCATTGTGTAGGAATTTCTCTCTCTTTCACTGTCTTTGTTTCATGGGTTTTTCAAAGTAATTTATTTTTATAATGGGGTTTAGCTGCTTTTCACTGCTGTGTTTATGCCGCCTTACACCCACGTGACACACTAACAGAGAGATATCAATACATAGGTTTTAAGATTATTACTAGTCAGATATATTCTTGTGTGGTGAATAGGGCGTGTTGAGTCCAGTTCTCTGAGCAAGGAGTAGGTCTTGTCTATTACATATTGGTTTTATGGAACGGTATCTGAGCTAATTTGAAACCCTTGTTTTATGTATCACCCCACCTCACCTTTCCCGTTAAGCAGCCATAGTGTGTTTTCTGCATGTGTGACTCTGTTCTGTTTTGTAATTCAGTTCAAGTGTAACGGTTTTTACATTCCCTCTATAAGTGATACCTTATGAGAAGTGTCCTTTTCTGTGTGACTTATTTCACTTAGAATCGTCGTACCTAAATCCACTCATCATGCTGCTACTAGCCTTATGACATTGATTTCATGGCTGAGTGATATTCCATTGTACATAAGGACCACAACTTCTTTATCCATTTTTCTCTTTCCTGGGATATTGAAGGTGGAATGAAGTGGAGGTCCTTGTCAACAGAGCAGCCCTAAACTTTGGGGTGCTTGTGTCTTGCTGATTTTTCATTTTCCCAATTTATACCCCCATGAGTGGAAGTGCCCTATTCTCTCTAAGCTGTGTTTTTTAGATGTTTCAGGACACACCGTACACTTCTCCAGAGTGGCTGTTGGCAATTTACATCCCGCCCATCAGTGTAGCAAGGCTCCCTTGCCTCCCTGGCCTCTCCTGCTTTTCTTGTTTTACACTTTTTTAGGAAGGCCATTTTGACCGATGGGAAGTCAGACTTCTTTGTAGCGCTGAATTGCATTTCCGGCTTGCTTGGTTGGCCAAAAAGGGCCTATGGGTTTTTTCCTGAATTCATTCAGAAAAAAACGCATATGCTCTTTTTGGCCAAGTGCATCATTGTCGACGTTTTGCCGCTTTTCATGTGCTTTAGGGATGATTCGAATCTATCTCCTGAAATCTGTTTCCTGCAATTCTGCCTTGATTTCAAATCCTATTCGTTGCCTTCCCTCAATATATTTGTTGACGAGAGTTATCATTTATAATTCTGCAGGTTTGTGAATTGCAGTGCCCCTGAGCTCCATTTGTCAACTCGCTTTTTTGGGAGCTTTCCGCAGAACCGCTCGTTTGCTTCTGGACCTACTCTGGTTCCCGGTGGCAAGCTAAGCCTTTGCTTAATTCTTCTTCCTGACTGGAAAGTAGAGTGACATGTGCCTCTCCGAACATCTAGGGCTTGGCTCTCCTTGTTTCTCCTCCTTCCCCTTCTTCCTTTGGACAAATTCCGATTTCTGTGCAACTGGATGTTGAAGGTGCTGACATCCTCTAGTGGGGAGATTTTAAGGAAAAAGGCTGGAGGGGTGAACCCAACAACCAGGAAATTAGGCGTTTTGGTGCCTTTTCCAAAATCTTCCTGATCCAACCGTGTTCCATCTTCTGGGTGTCACAGGCATGTTTTAGCTGTAGGAAAGGTCCCGTGTATGTAAGGAGAACACAAGGGATTTTTCCAAATCAGTGTCTCCCCGAACTCCAATCTGGGGAATTTTTAAGCTACTGGTACATGTGTGTTCATTAAGGGACTTGGGCCGTAGGCAGAGTCCGAACTTTAGATGATTGAAGTCTTCAGGTTCAGAAACGCTCACCATCGGCCTCCTTTAGTTTCCATTTTATCTGTAGTTGATAGATGATGTCGATATAGATATCTATTGTTTTTCAGATTATTTCCCCTCAGGGGTCATTACAAAATATTGAGTATAGTTCCCTGTGCTATACAGTAGTTCCTTGTTGATGATATATTTTATACATAGCAGTGTGTATATGTTAATCTGAAACTGTTAATTTATCCCTCCTCCCACCTTTCCCCTTTGGTAATAAAAAATATAAGATTTTATACTTCTCAGAAATCTAGGAGCTGAAAGAGAGGTATCATTTTCAATGGAAAATCATTCCAAACAAGGTTGAAACTTCAACCAAGATTATTAGATGTACATCCTTGGAAAGAAATCACTGCATTTCTCTACTCTTGACCTGACAAATAAGACAATCCCCTCCACTGAACTTGCTTATAATAAAGTGATGGAAATATCAAATGGAAGTGTTAGAAACATCTTATTTTACACGAGCCTTATACACTGCTCTATGTTAATTACAGTTTGGCTCACACATCTGTTCATTGAAGTTACAATGTTCTCAAATTCTGTTACTGATCCTGCAGAGTGGGCCCCAACAAGGGTCTCCCTGCCCAGTGTCATTGGAGCCAACAGATCGAGACTGACTTTGGTTCAGAAGCAAAGGAAAACTTTATATTTTGATCAGAGAATGGAGAGGTGAGAGTGTGTGCTCCCCTGCGGGTTGTGGGCCGGGCTGCTGTGTAGGGATCCTGTCAGCATCAGCGGGAGGGAGGGGGCGGAGCTCTCGAGGGCCAGGTTGGCTGGAGCTCAGGCTCTATGTCGCAGAGTCTGCACGGGGCCCCACGAGCTGAGGTGTCGGCCCAGCCATTTTGCACGAGGAAATCGGGTCTGAAGTGTCGGGTGTGGGACCTCTTCATGTGGAAACCTAGGAGCAAGTGAAATTAGACAAAGCACAAAGGAAAAAATGGTTAGACTTTATTTTATTGCCCAGATTCTATTTTTATCTCCCAGGAATTTTTAATGGGCTTTGCCAGTGACAAAGCCCTCCTCTGCCTTTTGTCCCATTCCTCATTCTTGGGGCGCTGAGGGTGCAGACACGTCTTCTGTAAATGCTTCATGCTGAGTTGGGTGTCCTCATACCCGGGGGGAGGGGCAGGACTTCTCCCCAGCAGCCTCCAGGTGAGGTTGATTGTCCGCAGGCCTCCTCCCTCACTGCTCGTCTGCCTGAGCACCAGCATTGGAAGTTTTATAGATTCTAATGACCTTTAAGGGTCCAGGAAAGAGATGTGCAGAGACGCTGGGGGGGTGGGCGGTTTTACCCTGCTCCACATTGGTTCGGCCCCCTTAGGCTGACGGTTTCTGCCAGCCTAGATGCTCTGACCAGTAGTCTGTGCTTTCTTCAGTTAGGCCACTGAATTAACGTACAAACAGCACCAGGTGTCAGAGCCCTGCTTGCTCAACTCCCAGACAGTCCAGGGCCGGTGGTGATCCAGGACCATGACGGCCACTCAGTCAACGGCCTTTTGAAGTAGCCAGGAGTACAGCCGGTCTCATTGGCCGCCGTCACTGCGGTGTCTGTAGGCTTTTCTATGGTGGCAGCGTTATTTACGGTTCCCCTGCCAAGTTTATTAGCTCCGCTCTGGGTGCAGTAAGTCCTGTAAGCAATAGTCTGCTCTTTTGGGGCACACTCTTGTTGTTTTCTGAGAGAAGCTCCAGGTCAAGTGATGGTCACACGAGTCGTCATGGGGGCCCATTGCCCCAGGTTGTCTCTCTGGAGGTTGGTGTTGGAGGGCCTCCTCACTCGAGGTCATTGTGCCCACGGAGCAATCCCTGCAACTTCAGGGCATGGTGGGTGGTTAGGATCACCAAGTGGCGTCCTTTTCCCTTAGGAGGGAGCTGGCCTTGTGGGCTGCTGATTTCCAGGTTTTTAGATACCCCCAGTATCCTGGTCGGATGGGGTGGCTGGCCAATGCCTGGAGGGCATTCTTGCATTGTTCCATTTCAAGTGGTCCCAGTTTTTGCACTAATACTCCAAGGGCGATTCGCCTTGGACCAGGAATGTAAAGGTCAAAGGGTTTAGCTAACTTAGGGAGGTCCAGGGCCAGGGTCTGAATTGACTGCTCTTTCCATTCTTGAAAGGCCCCTTCTGGATTCTATTCAAAAGGATCATCATCTTTTCCTTTCAGTGTTTCATATAGAGGCCCAGTCTAACTATTAGACTGTAGTTAGGGATCCAGATGCAGCAAACCCCGGTCTCCCCAGGAACCCCTAAGCTGTCTTCTAGTTTCAGGAAAGGTGAGGCTGCAAATGGCTTCTTCCCTTTCCTGGGGTGGGCTTCTCCGACCTTCTGTGCGAATGAAGCCCAGGAAGGCCACCTTAGTTTGTGATATTTGAGCCTTTTCCTTGGACACCTTCTATCTTTTATTGGCTAGGTAGTTCAGAGGCCTCCTTAGTCGGGCTGGTGATCAGAATGTCATCTGCATATTGAAGGAGGGTTCCCTTCTCCAGAGGTAGATCTTTTAGGTCTTTAGCTAACGTTTCCCCAAAGATGGTGTGGGAATTTTTGAACCCCTGGGGCAGGACGGCCCAGCAGTATTGTTTTTGTTGTAGGTTGAGTCCTGCCACTCACAGCCAAAATTTCTTGTGACTCTGGGACTAATGGAATACAGAAGAAGGCATCATTGAAGTCTAATACAGAATGCCATGTCCTGGTGGATGGTAGAATGACCAGCAGGGTGTAGGAATTAGGACCTACTAGATGTATATCCTCTGTGGCTTCACTGACTGTCCTGGCATCCTCTAGCAGGTCCCCAGCAGCCCACGGGGCTCTTGTGGTCAGGCCCCTCCCAGGATATGGAGCTCACCTGGGCAGGTACGCAGCAGCCCACGGGGCTCTCGTGGGCAGGCCCCTCCCTGGATATGGAGCTCCCGTGGACAGGTACCCCGGCAGGGCTGGGCACACAGGAACCGTGCACATAGCCCTCATTGCAGAGCACCCCCAGCACCCCTGTCACTCAGAGCTGACACAGAGCACCTCAGAGCAGAGCTTGAACTAACAAACAGCAGCTCCAACAGGTCTGTGACCCTAGGCTTCACTCTGTGCGGCCTCCCTCTGCCTGGTCTTCCAGGGGCTTCCACTGCAGCCGGGGCACCAGGCCTCTGTCTCCACCCACCACCCCTCCTCTCCCTGACTCCTGGGTTCCTCTCATTAGCAGAGGGTCTTCTTGAAGTTGTCTCCCACTCATGGACCAGATAAAATGATTCGAAAACAAGCCAGGGCTGCCGCCCCTTATCTATCCTGACTCTCGGGACCCTACACCTGTTCCTTGGATCTGGCTGGTGTAGCAAGGCCCATTTTCTGCAACTCTGAGCCCCTGAGGGGCGAGGATTGGCTGACCTGGGCAGCCTGACCCGGCCGGCCAGCCCTTCCCAGGTGTGCCTGGGTTGAGGTCAATATAAACACCCCTCCAGGCAGCAAAAGCCTCTGCAGCTGTGCCTGACGCCATATTCTCTGCCCCGTCAGCAGTCTCGGGGTTGGGCTGGTGGGAGGGAGTAGGGCCCACGGCTCTATGAGTGGCCCAGTGTGACTGGGGCTCTGCTGGACTTTCTGCAGGAGTTGCCGGGCTGCCACCTGCTAAAGAAGAGGATGTGTCACCCATACTAGCTGCTGGAATTTCTCCCCGGGCAGAGGTGAGGAAGGAAAAAAGCAGTGGGGGCCGGGACAGGAGGGGTACCTCAGGCAGGGAAATGGAAAGCTTCCAGACGAGCGCCCGGGGCCAGGACCATCCTGGCTGGCCTGCAGGCACCAAGTCGGCCTGCGTGCTGTCGCTGGTGTGACTCCAAGCCCCTTCCTCTAGTTTTTAAAGTCTTTGCACACATTCAGGTGTTTTACCTGGGAAGGGTGGGAAAAGTTCAGCAGCAGCTGGCCTGGGGCTCAGCTCACGTTTACTCAGAGACGCCTCCTCACGGTCCCCCAGCTTTGCAATGAGGACGCTCCTCGTGTGGGGGCTGCTGGCTGCATGGGAGATGATTCCCCACCTGTGACCAACTTCAGAATTGTTTACCCCTGGAGCAAGTGCCCTGATAGGGTTTTCCTCTGTATGACCAGTGGGTTCTGTTTTTTTTTTTTTTTTCTTTTTTGGTTCAAGGTAAGTTTTATTCCTCTTTTTGTATTTATGGATATAAGCATGGAAATAATTCATTCATATAAATACGTCTATGGGAAGGACAGAACTTTTTTTTCTGTTTTATTTTTTTAAGTATGATTTATTTTTTAATTTTTGAATTTATTTTATTCATTTTTTTATACAGCAGGCTCTTATTGGTAACCTATTTTATACATATAAGTGTATATATGTCAATCCCAGGCTCGCAATTCATCCCACCACCACCACCCTGCCACTTTCCCCCCTTGGTGTCCATACATTTGTTCTCTACATCTGTGTCTCTATTTCTGCCTTGCAAACCGGTTCATCTTTACCATTTTTCTAGGTTCCACATGTATGCGTTAATATACGATATTTGTTTTTCTCTTTCTGACTTACTTCACTCTGTATGACAGTCTCTAGATCTATCCACGTCTCTACAAATGACCCAATTTCATTCCTTTTTATGGCTGAGTAATATTCCATTTTATATATGTAGCACATCTTTTCTGTTCGTCTGTCTATGGGCATTTAGGTTGCTTCCATGACCTGGCTATTGTAAACAGTGCTGCAATGAATATTGTGGTGAATATGTCTTTTTGAATTATGGTTTTCTCTGGGTATATGGCCAGTAGTGGGATTGCTGGGTCATATGGTAATTCTATTTTTAGTCTTTTAAGGAACCTCCATACTGTTCTCCATCGTGACTGTATCAATTTACATTCCCACAAATAGTGTAAGAGGGTTCCCTTTTCTCCACACCCTCTCCAGCATTTGTTGCTTGTAGATTTTCTGATGATGCCCATTCTAACTCGTGTGAGGCGATACCTCATTGTAGTTTTGGTTTATATTTCTCTAATAATTAGTGATGTTGAGCAGCTTTTCATGTGCTTCTTGGTCATCTGTATGTCTTCTTGGGACAAATGTCTATTTACGTCATCTGCCCATTTTTGGATTGGGTTGTTTGTTTTTTTACTGTTGAGCTGCATGAGCTGTTTATATACATTGGAGATTAATCCTTTGTCCATTGATTCGTTTGCAAATATTTTCTCCCATTGTGAGGGTTGTCTTTTCGTCTTGTTTGTAGTTTCCTTTGCTTTGCAAAAGCTTTTAGGTTTCATTTGCTCCCATATGTTTATTTTTTTTTATTCCATTACTCTAGGAGGTGGATCAAAAAGGATCTTGCTGTGATTTATGTCATAGACTGTTCTGCTTATGTTTTCCTCTAAGAGTTTTATAGTGGCTGGTCTTATATTTAGGTCTCTAATCCATTTTGAGTTTATTTTTGTGTATGGTGTTAGGGAGTGTACTAATTTCATTCTTTTACATGTAACTGTCCAGTTTTCCCAGCACCACTTGCTGAAGACACTGTCTTTTCTCCATTGTATACCCTTGCCTCCTTTGTCATAGATTAGTGAACCATAGGTACGTGGGTTTATCTCTGTGCTTTCTATCCTGTTCTATTGACCTATATTTCTGTTTTTGTGTCAGTACCATATTATCTTGATTACTGTAGCTTTGCAATATAGTCTGAAGTCTGGAAGTCTGATTCCTCCAGCTCTTTTTTTTCCCCCCTCAAGACTGCTTTGGCTATCCAGGGTCTTTTGTGTCTCCCTACAAATTTTAAGATTTTTTTTTCTTGTTTTGTAGAAAATGCCAAATGTATTTTGATCGGGATTGCATTGAATCTGTAGATTGCTTTGGGTAGTATAGTCATTTTCACAATATTGATTCTTCTAATCCGAGAACATGGTATATGTCTCCATCTGTTTATATCATCTTTGATTTCTTTCATCAGTGTCTTATAGTTTTCTGAGTACAGGTCTTTTACTTCCTTAGGTAGGTTTATTCCTAGGTATTTTATTCTTTGTGTAGCAGTGGTAATGGGATTGTTTCCTTAATTTCTCTTTCTGATCTTTCATTGTTAGTGTATAGGAATGCAAGCAATTTCTGTGCATTAATTTTGTATCCTGCAACTTTACCAAATTCATTGATTAGCTCCAGTGGTTTTCTGGTGGCATCTTCAGGATTCTCTTTCTATGATATCATGTCATCTGCAAACAGTGACAATTTTACTTCTTCTTTTCCTTTTTGTATTCCTTTTATTTCTTTTTCTTCTCTGATTGCCATGGCTAGGACTTCCAAAACTATGTTGAATAGCAGTGGTGAGAGTGGACATCCTCGTCTTGTTCCTGATCTTAGAGGAAACGCTTTCATTTTTTCACCATTGAGAATGCTGTTTGCTGTGGGTTTGTCATATATGGCCTTTATTATGTTGAGGTAGTTTCCCTCTATGCCCACACTCTGCAGAGTTTTTATCGTAAATGAGTGTTGAATTTTCTCAAAATCTTTTCCTTCCTCTATTGAGATGATCATATGCTTTTATTCTACAATTTGTTAATATGGTGTATCACATTGATTTGTGTATATTGAAGAATCCTTGCATCCCTGGGATAAACCCCACTTGATCATGGTGTATGATCCTTTTAATGTGTTGTTCGATTCTGTTTGCTAGTATTTTGTTGAGGATTTTTACATCTATATTCATCAGTGATATTGGTCTATAATTTTCTTTCCTTGTAGTATCTCTGTCTGATTTTGGTATCAGGGTGATGGTGGTCTCATAGAATGAGTTTGGGAGTGTTCCTTCCCCTGCAATTGTTTTGAAGAATTTGAGAAGGTTGGGTGTTAGCTCTTCTCTAAATGTTTGATAGAATTCACCTGTGATGCCATCTGGTTCTGGACTTTTGTTTGTTGGAAGATTTTTAATCACAGTTTCAATTTCATTGCTTGTGATAGGTTTGTTCATATTTTCTATTTCTTCCTGGTTCAGTCTTAGAAGGTTATCCCTTTCTAAGAATTTGTCCATTTCTTCCAGATTGTCCATTTTATTGGCCTAGAGTTGCTTGTAGTAGTCTCTTAGGATGCTTTGTATTCCTGTGGTGTCTGTTGTAACTTCTGCTTTTTCACTTCTAATTTTGTTGATTTGCGTCCTCTCCCTCTTTTTCTGGAGTCTGGCTAAAGGTTGATCATTTTTGCTTATCTTCTCAAAGAACCAGCTTTTAGTTTTATTGATCTTTGCTTTCGTTTTCTTTGTTTCTATTTCATTTATTTCTGCTCTGATCTTTATGATTTCTTTCCTTCTACTAACTTTGGGTTTTGTTCTTCTTTCTCTAGTTCCTCTAGGTGTAAGGTTAGATTGTTTATTTGAGATTTTTCTTGTTTCTTGAGGTAGGCTTGTATTGCTATAAACTTCCCTCTTAGAACTCCTTTTGCTGCATCCCATAGGTTTTGGATCATCGTGTTTTTGTTGTCATTTGTCTCTAGGTAGTTTTTGATTTCCTCTTTGGTTTCTTCAGTGATCTCTTGGTTATTTAGTAACGTATTGTTTAGCCTCCATGTGTTTGTGTTTTTTACGGTTTTTTCCGTGTAATTGATTTCTAATCTCATAGCATTGTGGTCGGAACAGCTGCTTGATATGATTTCAGTTTTCTTAAATTTACTGAGGCTTTATCTGTGACCCAAGATGTGATCTATCCTGGAGAATGTTCCGTGTGCAGTTGAGAAGAACGTGTAATCTCCTGTTTTTGGATGGAATGTCCTATAAATATCAATTAACTCTATCTGGTCTATTGTGTCATTTAAAGCTTGTGTTTCCTTATTAATTGTCTGTCTGGCTGATCTCCACTGGTGTAAGTGAGCTGTTAAAGTCCCCCGCTATTATTGTGTTACTGTCGATTTCCTCTTTTATAGCTGTTAGCAGTTGCCTTATACATTGAGCTGCTCCTATTTTGGGTACATATATATTTATAGTTGTTATATCTTCTTCTTGGATTGATCCCCTGACCATTATGTAGTGCCTTTCCTCGTCTCTTGTAACATTCTTTATTTTAAAGTCTATTTTATCTGATATGAGTATTGCTACTCCAGCTTTCTTTTGATTTTCATTTGCATAGAATATATTTTTCCATCGCCTCACTTTGAGTCTGTATGTGTCCCTAGGTCTGAAATGGATCTCTTGTAGACAGCATATATATGGGTCTTGTTTTTGTATCCATTCAGCGAGCCTGTGTCTTTTGGTTGGAACATGTAGTGCATTCACGTTTAAGGTAATTATCGATATGTATGTTCCTACTACTATTTTCTTAATTGTTATGGGTTTGTCTTGGTGGGTCCTTTTCTTCTCTTGTGTTTCCCACTTAGAGAAGTTCCTTTAGCATTTGGTGTAGAGCTGGTTTCATGGTGCTGAATTCTCTTAGCTTTTGCTTGTCTGTAAGGCTTTTGATTTCTCCATCAAATCTGAATGAGCTCTTTGCAGGGTGGAGTACTCTTGGTTGTAGGTTCTTCCCTTTCATCACTTTAAATTTATCATGCCACTTCCTTCTGGCTTGTAGATTTTCTCCTGAGAAATCAGTTGTTATCCTTATGGGAGTTCCCTTGTATGTTATTTGTCATTTTTCCCTTGCTGCTTTCAATCATTTTTCTTTGTCATTAATTTTTGTCAATTTGATTACTATGTGTCTTGTCATTTTTCTCCTTTGGTTTATCCTGCCTGGGACACTCTGTGCTTCTGGACTTGGGTGGCTATTTCTTTTCCCATGCTAGGGAAGTTTTTGACCATAATCTCTTCAAATATATTCTCGGGTCCTTTCTCTCTCTCTTCTCCTTCTGGGACCCCTATAATGCGAATGTTGTTGCGTTTAAAGTTGTCCCAGAGGACTCTTGGGGTATCTTCGTTTATTTTCATTCTTTTTCTTTATTCTGTTCCATGGCAGTGATTTCCACCTTTCTGTCTTCCAGGTCACTTATCCGTTCTTCTGCCACAGTTATTCTGCTACTGATTCCTTCTAGTGTATTTTTCATTTCAGTTATTCCATTGTTCACCTCTGTTTGTTTGTTCTTTAATTCTTCTAGGTGTTTGTTCCTTAATTCTTCTAGGTCTTTGTTAAACATTTCTTGCATCTTCTCGATCTTTGCCTCCTTTCTTTTTCCAAGGTCTTGGCTCAACTTCACTATCATTATTCTGAATTCTTTTTCTGGAAGGTTCCCTATCTCCACCTCATTTCATTTTTTTTCTGGGGTTTTATCTTGTTCCTTGATCTGGTATAAAGTCCTCTGCCTTTTCATTTTGTCTATCTTTCTGTGAATGTGGTTTTCCTTCCACAGGCTGCAGAATTGTAGTTCTTCTTGCTTCTGCTGTCTGCTCTCCGGTGGATGAGTCTATCTTAGAGGCTTGTGCAAGCTTCCTGATGGGAGGGACTGGTGGTGGGTAGAGCTGGGTGTTGCTTTGGTGGGCAGAGCTTTAATCCGCTTGTCTACGGATTAAATAAAACTTTAATAAAAAGTTTAATCCGCTTGTCTGCTGATGCATGGGGCTGGGTTCCCTCCCTGTTGGTTGTTTGGCCTGAGGCGACCCAGCCCTGGAGCCTACCTTGCTCTTGGTGGGGCTAATGGCGGACTCTGGGAGGGCTCACACCAAGGAGTATTTCCCAGAACTTCTGCTGCCAGTGTCGTTGTCCTCACGGTGAGCCACAGCCACAGCCACCACCTGCCTCTGCAGGAGACCCTCTAAAAGTAGCAGGTAGTTCTGGTCATTCTCCTACAGGGTCACTGCTCCTTCCCCTGGGTCCTGATGTGCACACTACTTTGTGTGTGCCCTCCAAGAGTGGAGTATCTGAGTGGAGTTGAGACTCTGAGACTCTGTGTGGAGTTGCACAGACTCTGGGTCCTGTGAAGCTTCGATGTTTTGTGATTCTAGAAATCCTATAGGAGACGGTCCACAGCAGGTGACGCTAATGTTGTCAGTAGAGGTGTTGAAGCCAAAGATCTGCAGTTCCAACTAGAGGTGCCGATGTACATACAGGACAAAATCATCTCGTGTGAATGTAGTTCAGGCATGTTTAAGATGAATGCAGTCATGTTAATGCCTACCATATTCTATCTTGAGCCTCTCCTCAGGGACCCCCTCCTCAGTTCCTGAGGCTCCTGTAAGTCATGTACAGGGGACTGGAGAGTGGGCTCTGTCCAGTCTGAGCCCTGAGTTACCCTGTGTGTATCTTAGGATACTTTGTATTTCTGTGGTGTCTGTTGTAACATCATCTCTTTCATTTCAGATTTATTTGGGCCCTCTCTTTTTAAAAAAACATACTACTGTTGTCTTTTATTCTCTACAGAAGTTTAATAAGTGTTTGATCTACTATCCTTACCCTATGTATACTTTTTGCAGTGAGATTTTTACTTTTCTTTGTTTCCTTGTTACTATCAATAATTAGTGAGACTTCTTTTAAGCTACCTTCAACATTGCTTATAAAGCTGCTTTATTAGTGATGACAGAGCCTTAATGGAAGTCATGTTCTGGTTGTAAATTAGAATGCAATGTGCCAGCAAATAGCCCCTTAAGTTTATGTCTCATTACTTCTTGTTCTTTTTTTAATTTAATTTTTATTTTTTGTCAGAGCAAATTTAATTAAAATGTTTTGTTTCTTCTAGGTGTGAAAGATGTGGTTCTTTTAAACATATACATATATCTATTCTTCTTTGGATCATTTTCCCATGTAGGTTATGACACGATGTTGAGTAGTCTTGTCTTGGTATTACGTAGGTCTTTGGTGATTACATATTTCACATGTGTTTCTATATCTATCTTAACCCCAATATCCTAATGTATCCAATCCTCACACCTTTCCATTTGGTGAACCATAAGTTTGTTTAATGAATCTGTGATTGCATTTCTCTGTGGAAATATTTTCATTGGTATCAATTTTTAGCTAAGACCTATAAGTGATATTATAGGATATGTGTCTTTTGCTTTCTGACTTAGTACAATTTGCCTGATTACCTCAAGAATCATACATGGTGCTGCAAATGGCATTGTTTCATTTTTTTCCCTGGCTAATATTCCATCTGTACGTGTACCAGTTCTTCTTTGGCCACGCACCTCTTGATGGACTTTCTGGTTGCCTCCATGTCTTGGCTATTGTAATACTGCTGCAATGCACATTTGCTTGCCTGTGTCTTTCCAGTTATATCTTCTTATGTTATAGGCCAAGCAGTGGGCTTGCTGTATCATATGGTAGCTCAGTGTGTATGTTTTAAAGGCACCACCATTCAGTTCTCATTAGTGGCTCTTTCCAGGTTACGTCCCACTTAAAATTGAGGGTATGCATTTCTCCAAAACACCTTCAATATTTATTGTTTGTAGTTTTCTTGCTGATGGTTATTCTAATGGGTGCGAGCTGATGCCTATCTGTGGTTGAATTTGCATGTGTCCCATAATCTGTTGAAATTGAGCTTTAAAGCATGCCCTTTTTATTTATCAAACTGTGATTACAGCTCAGTTCTTCAAAGTGTTTTCTTAAAGTAAGTGTCACATTTTGAAAATTTTTGGCCATTACCTCCCTCAAGACATTTTGAGGGCACGTTTCATTTACAGCCCTGAAGTACTTGTTCATATGAAGTGACCATTAGCACAGGTTTTAAAGCTGCTTTTGCAGGTAACGGCCAGAGGGTGGCAGCCTTTCTACGTTCCTAATCTGGTAAATAGGGAAAGAGACCTTCAGCCCCAAGAGTGTCCAGCTTTATTTCTCATCCAGCTGTGGGTCTAGATATGGTCACACCAGGTTGCATCACAGCCCCGGAACGAATTACGTAAAAATTTTCCCTCTATCACTGTCTTTGTTTTTTGGAATTTTTAAGTAATTTATTTTTATAATGGGGTTTACCTGATTTTCACTGCTGTGTTTATGCCCCTTTACACCCACTTGATTCACTTACAGAGGGACATCAATACATAGGTTTTAAGATTATTACTAGTCAGATATATTCTTGTGCAGCGAATAGGGCGTGTTGAGTCCAGTTCTCTGAGCAAGGAGTAGGTCTTGTCTATTACATATTGGGTTTATGGAACGGTATCTGAGCTAATTTGAAACCCTTGTTTTATGTATCACCCCACCTCACCTTTCCCGTTAAGCAGCCATAGTGTGTTTTCTGCATGTGTGACTCTGTTCTGTTTTGTAATTCAGTTCAAGTGTAACGCTTTTTACATTCCCTCTATAAGTGATACCTTATGAGAAATGTCCTTTTCTGTGTGACTCATTTCACTTAGAATCGTCGTACCTAAATCCACTCATCATGCTGCTACTAGCCTTATAACAGTGATTTCATGGCTGAGTGATATTCCATTGTACATAAGGACCACAACTTCTTTATCCATTTTTCTCTTTCCTGGGATATTGAAGGTGGAATGAAGTGGAGGTCCTTGTCAACAGAGCAGCCCTAAACTTTGGGGTGCTTGTGTCTTGCTGATTTTTAATTTTCCCAATGTATACCCCCATGAGTGGAAGTGCCCTATGCTCTCTAAGCTTTGCTTTTTAGACGTTTCAGGACTCACCGTACACTTCTCCAGAGTGGCTGTTGGCAATTTACATCCCGCCCATCAGTGTAGCACGGCTCCCATTTCTCCATGGCCTTTCCTGCATTTCTGGTTTTGACACTTTTTTCAGCATGGCCATTTTGACCGATGGGTAGCGAGAGTTCTTTTTAGTGCTGATTTGCCTTTCCAGGTTGCTTGGTTGGCCAAAAAGGGCGTATGCGTTTTTTCCTGAATATATTCAGGAAAAAACGCATACGCCCTTTTTGGCCAAGGGCATCATTGTCAACGTTTTGCCGCTTTTCATGTGCTTTAAAGGCGATTCGAATCTACCTCCTGAAATCTGTTTCCTGCAATTCTGCCTTGATTTCAAATCGTCTTCTTTGCCTTCCCTCAATATATTTGTGGACGAGAGTTATCATTTATAACTCTGCAGGTTTGTGAATTGCAGTGCCCTGAAGCTCCATTTTACAACTCGCTTTTTAGGGAGCTGGCCGCAAAAGCGCAGGATGGCTTCAGGCCCTGTTCTGGTTCCGGGGGGCAGGCTGAGCCTGTGGTTAATTCTTCTTCCTGATGGGAAAATAGAGTGGCCTGTGCCTGTCCCTACACCAAGAGCTAGTCTCTCATTGGTTCCAAGTCTTCCCGTTCATCCTCAGGACAAATTGCAACCTGTACGGAACAGGAGGTTAAAGGTGCTGATGCTCCAAGTAGGGAGATTGCTAGTAAAGTGGCTGGAATGGCGAACCCGAGCACAAGGAGATGAGAAATGACGTACGTTTTAGAAACCTTTCCCCATCACACGGTGTACCATCTTCTGAGTTTCTCATGCATGTTTTCGATGTAGCAAGATGCCCTTGAACCTGGAGATTTGGGACCCATGCGATGGTTACCACGCAGTATTACTTTAAAGGGTCTGCGTTTGCTCACCCAACCTCACCAAACCTCTCAGCCCCAAGAGTGTCCACCCTTATGTCTCATCCAGCTGTGGGTCTAGATATGGTCAATCCAGGTTGCATCACAGCCCCTGAACGCATTGTGTAAGAATTTCGCTCTCTTTCACTGTCTTTGTTTCATGGGTTTTTCAAAGTAATTTATTTTTATAATGGGGTTTAGCTGCTTTTCACTGCTGTGTTTATGCCGCTTTACACCCACTTGACACACTAACAGAGAGATATCAATACATAGGTTTTAAGATTATTACTAGTCAGATATATTCTTGTGCGGTGAATAGGGCGTGTTGAGTCCAGTTCTCTGAGCAAGGAGTAGGTCTTGTCTATTACATATTGGTTTTATGGAACGGTATCTGAGCTAATTTGAAACCTTTGTTTTATGTATCACCCCACCTCACCTTTCCCGTTAAGCAGCCATAGTGTGTTTTCTGCATGTGTGACTCCGTTCTGTTTTGTAATTCAGTTCAAGTGTAACGGTTTTTACAGTCCCTCTATCAGTGATACCTTATGAGAAGTGTCCTTTTCTGTGTGACTTATTTCACTTAGAATCGTCATACCTAAATCCACTCATCATGCTGCTACTAGCCTTATGACATTGATTTCATGGCTGAGTGATATTCCATTGTACATAAGGACCACAACTCCTTTATCCATTTTTCTCTTTCCTGGGATATTTAAGTGGAATGAAGTGGAGGTCCTTGTCAACAGAGCAGCCCTAAACTTTGGGGTGCTTGTGTCTTGCTGATTTTTCATTTTCCCAATTTATACCCCCATGAGTGGAAGTGCCCTATGCTCTCTAAGCTGTGTTTTTTAGATGTTTCAGGACACACCGTACTCTTCTCCAGAGTGGCTGTTGGCAATTTACATCCCGCCCATCAGTGTAGCAAGGCTCCCATTTCTCCATGGCCTGTCCTGCATTTCTGGTTTTGACACTTTTTTCAGCATGGCCCTTTTAACCGATGGGAAGCGAGACTTCTTTGTAGCGCTGATTTGCCTTTCCAGGTTGCTTGGTTGGCCAAAAAGGGCGTATGCGTTTTTTCCTGAATATATTCAGGATAAAACGCATACGCCCTTTTTGGCCAAGGGCATCATTGTCAACGTTTTGCCGCTTTTCATGTGCTTTAAAGGCGATTCGAATCTACCTCCTGAAATCTGTTTCCTGCAATTCTGCCTTGATTTCAAATCCTCTTCTTTGCCTTCCCTCAATATATTTGTGGACGAGACTTATCATTTATTACTCTGCAGGTTTGTGAATTGCAGTGCCCTGAAGCTCCATTTTACAACTCGCGTTCTTGGGAGCTGGCCGCAAAAGCGCAGGATGGCTTCAGGCCCTGTTCTGGTTCCAGGGGGCAGGCTGAGCCTGTGGTTAATTCTTCTTCCTGATGGGAAAATAGAGTGACCTGTGCCTGTCCCTACACCAAGAGCTAGTCTCTCATTGGTTCCAAGTCTTCCCGTTCATCCTAAGGACAAATTGCAACCTGTACGGAACAGGAGGTTAAAGGTGCTGATGCTCCAAGTAGGGAGATTGCTAGTAAAGTGTCTGGAATGGCGAACCCGAGCACAAGGAGATGAGAAATGAGGTGCGTTTTAGAAACCTTTCCCCATCACACGGTGTACCATCTTCTGGGTTTCTCATGCATGTTTTCGATGTAGGAAGATGCCCTTGAACCTGGTGATTTGGGACACATGCGATGGGTACCACGCAGTATTACTTTAAAGGGTCTGCGTTTGCTCACCCAACCTCACCAAACCTCTCAGCCCCAAGAGTGTCCACCCTTATGTCTCATCCAGCTGTTGGTCTAGATATGGTCAAACCAGGTTGCATCACAGCCCCTGAACGCATTGTGTAAGAATTTCGCTATCTTTCACTGTCTTTGTTTCATGGGTTTTTCAAAGTAATTTATTTTTATACTGGGGTTTAGCTGCTTTTCACTGCTGTGTTTATGCCGCTTTACACCCACTTGACACACTAACAGAGAGATATCAATACATAGGTTTTAAGATTATTACTAGTCAGATATATTCTTGTGCGGTGAATAGGGCGTGTTGAGTCCAGTTCTCTGAGCAAGGAGTAGGTCTTGTCTATTACATATTGGTTTTATGGAACGGTATCTGAGCTAATTTGAAACCCTTGTTTTATGTATCACCACACCTCACCTTTCCCGTTAAGCAGCCATAGTGTGTTTTCTGCATGTGTGACTCTGTTCTGTTTTGTAATTCAGTTCAAGTGTAACGGTTTTTACATTCCCTCTATAAGTGATACATTATGAGAAGTGTCCTTTTCTGTGTGACTTATTTCACTTAAAATCGTCGTACCTAAATCCACTCATCATGCTGCTACTAGCCTTATGACATTGATTTCATGGCTGAGTGATATTCCATTGTATATAAGGACCACAACTTCTTTATCCATTTTTCTCTTTCCTGGGATATTGAAGGTGGAATGAAGTGGAGGTCCTTGTCAACAGAGCAGCCCTAAACTTTGGGGTGCTTGTGTCTTGCTGATTTTTAATTTTCCCAATGTATACCCCCATGAGTGGAAGTGCCCTATGCTCTCTAAGCTTTGCTTTTTAGACGTTTCAGGACTCACCGTACACTTCTCCAGAGTGGCTGTTGGCAATTTACATCCCGCCCATCAGTGTAGCACGGCTCCCATTTCTCCATGGCCTTTCCTGCATTTCTGGTTTTGACACTTTTTTCAGCATGGCCCTTTTGACCAATGGGTAGCGAGAGTTCTTTTTAGCGCTGATTTGCCTTTCCAGGTTGCTTGGTTGGCCAAAAAGGGCGTATGCATTTTTTCCTGAATATATTCAGGAAAAAACGCATACGCCCTTTTTGGCCAAGGGCATCATTGTCAACGTTTTGCCGCTTTTCATGTGCTTTAAAGGCGATTCGAATCTACCTCCTGAAATCTGTTTCGTGCAATTCTGCCTTGATTTCACATCCTCTTCTTTGCCTTCCCTCAATATATTTGTGGACTAGAGTTATCATTTATAACTCTGCAGGTTTGTGAATTGCAGTGCCCTGAAGCTCCATTTTACAACTCGCTTTTTAGGGAGCTGGCCGCAAAAGCGCAGGATGGCTTCAGGCCCTGTTCTGGTTCCAGGGGGCAGGCTGAGCCTGTGGTTAATTCTTCTTCCTGATGGGAAAATAGAGTGACCTGTGCCTGTCCCTACACCAAGAGCTAGTCTCTCATTGGTTCCAAGTCTTCCCGTTCATCCTCAGGACAAATTGCAACCTGTACGGAACAGGAGGTTAAAGGTGCTGATGCTCCAAGTAGGGAGATTGCTAGTAAAGTGGCTGGAATGGTGAACCCGAGCACAAGGAGATGAGAAATGACGTGCGTTTTAGAAACCTTTCCCCATCACACGGTGTACCATCTTCTGGTTTTCTCATGCATGTTTTCGATGTAGCAAGATGCCCTTGAACCTGGAGATTTGGGACCCATGCAATGGGTACCACGCAGTATTACTTTAAAGGGTCTGCGTTTGCTCACCCAACCTCACCAAACCTCTCAGCCCCAAGAGTGTCCACCCTTATGTCTCATCCAGCTGTGGGTCTAGATATGGTCAATCCAGGTTGCATCACAGCCCCTGAACGCATTGTGTAAGAATTTCGCTCTCTTTCACTGTCTTTGTTTCATGGGTTTTTCAAAGTAATTTATTTTTATAATGGGGTTTAGCTGCTTTTCACTGCTGTGTTTATGCCGCTTTACACCCACTTGACACACTAACAGAGAGATATCAATACATAGGTTTTAAGATTATTACTAGTCAGATATATTCTTGTGCGGTGAATAGGGCGTGTTGAGTCCAGTTCTCTGAGCAAGGAGTAGGTCTTGTCTATTACATATTGGTTTTATGGAACGGTATCTGAGCTAAGTTGAAACCCTTGTTTTATGTATCACCCCACCTCACCTTTCCCGTTAAGCAGCCATAGTGTGTTTTCTGCATGTGTGACTCCGTTCTGTTTTGTAATTCAGTTCAAGTGTAACGGTTTTTACATTCCCTCTATAAGTGATACATTATGAGAAGTGTCCTTTTCTGTGTGACTTATTTCACTTAGAATCGTCGTACCTAAATCCACTCATCATGCTGCTACTAGCCTTATGACATTGATTTCATGGCTGAGTGATATTCCATTGTATATAAGGACCACAACTTCTTTATCCATTTTTCTCTTTCCTGGGATATTGAAGGTGGAATGAAGTGGAGGTCCTTGTTAAGAGAGCAGCCCTAAACTTTTGTTTGCTTGTCTCTTGCTGATTTTTCATTTTCCCAATTTATACCCCAATGAGTGGAAGTGCCCTATGCTCTCTAAGCTTTGCTTTTTAGACGTTTCAGGACTCACCGTACACTTCTCCAGAGTGGCTGTTGGCAATTTACATCCCGCCCATCAGTGTAGCATGGCTCCCATTTCTCCATGGCCTTTCCTGCATTTCTGGTTTTGACACTTTTTTCAGCATGGCCATTTTGACCAATGGGTAGCGAGACTTCTTTGTAACGCTGATTTGCCTTTCCAGGTTGCTTGGTTGGCCAAAAAGGGCGTATGCGTTTTTTCCTGAATATATTCAGGAAAAAACGCTTACGCCCTTTTTGGCCAAGGGCATCATTGTCAACTTTTTGCCGCTTTTCATGTGCTTTAAAGGCGATTCGAATCTACCTCCTGAAATTTGTTTCCTGCAATTCTGCCTTGATTTCAAATCCTCTTCTTTGCCTTCCCTCAATATATTTGTGGACGAGAGTTATCATTTATAACTCTGCAGGTTTGTGAATTGCAGTGCCCTGAACCTCCATTTTACAACTCGCCTTTTTGGGAGATGGCCGCAAAAGCGCAGGATGGCTTCAGGCTCTGTTCTGGTTCCGGGGGGCAGGCTGAGCCTGTTGTTAATTCTTCTTCCTGATGGGAAAATAGAGTGACCTGTGCCTGTCCCTACACCAAGAGTTAGTCTCTCTTTGGTTCCACGTCTTCCCGTTCATCCTCAGGACAAATTGCAACCTGTACGGAACAGGAGGTTAAAGGTGCTGATGCTCCAAGTAGGGAGATTGCTAGTAAAGTGGCTGGAATGGCGAACCCGAGCACAAGGAGATGAGAAATGAGGTGCGTTTTAGAAACTTTTCCCCATTACACGGTGTACCATCTTCTGGGTTTCTCATGCATGTTTTCGATGTAGGAAGATGCCCTTGAACCTGGAGATTTGGGACCCATGCGATGGGTACCATGCAGTATTACTTTAAAGGGTCTGCATTTGCTCACCCAACCTCACCAAACCTCTCAGCCCCAAGAGTGTCCACCCTTATGTCTCATCCAGCTGTGGGTCTAGATATGGTCAATCCAGGTTGCATCACAGCCCCTGAATGCATTGTGTAAGAATTTCGCTCTCTTTCACTGTCTTTGTTTCATGGGTTTTTCAAAGTAATTTATTTTTATAATGGGGTTTAGCTGCTTTTCACTGCTGTGTTTATGCCGCTTTACACCCACTTGACACACTAACAGAGAGATATCAATACCTAGGTTTTAAGATTATTACTAGTCAGATATATTCTTGTGCGGTGAATAGGGCGTGTTGAGTCCAGTTCTCTGAGCAAGGAGTAGGTCATATCTATTACATATTGGTTTTATGGAACGGTATCTGAGCTAATTTGAAACCCTTGTTTTATGTATCACCCCACCTCACCTTTCCCGTTAAGCAGCCATAGTGTGTTTTCTGCATGTGTGACTCTGTTCTGTTTTGTAATTCAGTTCACGTGTAACGGTTTTTACATTCCCTCTATAAGTGATACATTATGAGAAGTGTCCTTTTCTGTGTGACTTATTTCACTTAGAATCGTCGTACCTAAATCCACTCATCATGCTGCTACTAGCCTTATGACATTGATTTCATGGCTGAGTGATATTCCATTGTATATAAGGACCACAACTTCTTTATCCATTTTTCTCTTTCCTGGGATATTGAAGGTGGAATGAAGTGGAGGTCCTTGTCAAGAGAGCAGCCCTAAACTTTGGGGTTCTTGTCTCTTGCTGATTTTTAATTTTCCCAATGTATACCCCCATGAGTGGAAGTGCCCTATGCTCTGTAGCTTTGCTTTTTAGACGTTTCAGGACTCACCGTACACTTCTCCAGAGTGGCTGTTGGCAATTTACATCCCGCCCATCAGTGTAGCATGGCTCCCATTTCTCCATGGCCTTTCCTGCATTTCTGGCTTTGACACTTTTTTCAGCATGGCCATTTTGACCAATGGGTAGCGAGACTTCTTTGTAGCGCTGATTTGCCTTTCCAGGTTGCTTGGTTGGCCAAAAAGGGCGTATCCTTTTTTTCCTGAATATATTCAGGAAAAAACGCATACGCCCTTTTTGGCCAAGGGCATCATTGTCAACGTTTTGCCGCTTTTCATGTGCTTTAAAGGCGATTCGAATCTACCTCCTGAAATCTGTTTCCTGCAATTCTGCCTTGATTTCAAATCCTCTTCTTTGCCTTCCCTCAATATATTTGTGGACGAGAGTTATCATTTATAACTCTGCAGGTTTGTGAATTGCAGTGCCCTGAACCTCCATTTTATAACTCGCCTTTTTGGGAGATGGCCGCAAAAGCGCAGGATGGCTTCAGGCCCTGTTCTGGTTCCGGGGGGCAGGATGAGCCTGTGGTTAATTCTTCTTCCTGATGGGAAAATAGAGTGACCTCTGCATGTCCCAACACCAAGAGCTAGTCTCTCATTGGTTCCATGTCTTCTCGTTCATCCTCAGGACAAATTGCAACCTGTACGGAACAGGAGGTTAAAGATGCTGATGCTCCAAGTAGGGAGATTGCTAGTAAAGCGGCTGTTATGGCGAACCCGGGCACAAGGAGATGAGAAATGAGGTACGTTTTAGAAACCTTTCCCCATCACACGGTGTACCATCTTCTGGGTTTCTCATGCATGTTTTTGATGTAGGAAGATGCCCTTGAACCTGGAGATTTGGGACCCATGCGATGGGTACCACGCAGTATTACTTTAAAGGGTCTGCGTTTGCTCACCCAACCTCACCAAACCTCTCAGCCCCAAGAGTGTCCACCCTTATGTCTCATCCAGCTGTGGGTCTAGATATGGTCAATCCAGGTTGCATCACAGCCCCTGAACGCATTGTGTAAGAATTTCGCTCTCTTTCACTGTCTTTGTTTCATGGGTTTTTCAAAGTAATTTATTTTTATAATGGGGTTTAGCTGCTTTTCACTGCTGTGTTTATGCCGCTTTACACCCACTTGACACACTAACAGAGAGATATCAATACATAGGTTTTAAGATTATTACTAGTCAGATATATTCTTGTGCGGTGAATAGGGCGTGTTGAGTCCAGTTCTCTGAGCAAGGAGTATGTCTTGTCTATTACATATTGGTTTTATGGAACGGTATCTGAGCTAATTTGAAACCCTTGTTTTATGTATCACCCCACCTCACCTTTCCCGTTAAGCAGCCATAGTGTGTTTTCTGCATGTGTGACTCTGTTCTGTTTTGTAATTCAGTTCAAGTGTAACGGTTTTTATATTCCCTCTATAAGTGATACATTATGAGAAGTGTCCTTTTCTGTGTGACTTATTTCACTTAGAATCGTCGTACCTAAATCCACTCATCATGCTGCTACTAGCCTTATGACATTGATTTCATGGCTGAGTGATATTCCATTGTATATAAGGACCACAACTTCTTTATCCATTTTTCTCTTTCCTGGGATATTGAAGGTGGAATGAAGTGGAGGTCCTTGTCAAGAGAGCAGCCCTAAACTTTGGGGTGCTTGTCTCTTGCTGATTTTTAATTTTCCCAATGTATACCCCCATGAGTGGAAGTGCCCTATGCTCTCTAAGCTTTGCTTTTTAGACGTTTCAGGACTCACCGTACACTTCTCCAGAGTGGCTGTTGGCAATTTACATCCCGCCCATCAGTGTAGCATGGCTCCCATTTCTCCATGGCCTTTCCTGCATTTCTGGTTTTGACACTTTTTTCAGCATGGCCATTTTGACCAATGGGTAGCGAGACTTCTTTGTAGCGCTGATTTGCCTTTCCAGGTTGCTTGGTTGGCCAAAAAGGGCGTATGCGTTTTTTCCTGAATATATTCAGGAAAAAACGCATACGCCCTTTTTGGCCAAGGGCATCATTGTCAACGTTTTGCCGCTTTTCATGTGCTTTAAAGGCGATTCGAATCTACCTCCTGAAATCTGTTTCCTGCAATTCTGCCTTGATTTCAAATCCTCTTCTTTGCCTTCCCTCAATATATTTGTGGACGAGAGTTATCATTTATAACTCTGCAGGTTTGTGAATTGCAGTGCCCTGAACCTCCATTTTACAACTCTCCTTTTTGGGAGATGGCCGCAAAAGCGCAGGATGGCTTCAGGCCCTGTTCTGGTTCCGGGGGGCAGGATGAGCCTGTGGTTAATTCTTCTTCCTGATGGGAAAATAGAGTGACCTCTGCATGTCCCTACACCAAGAGCTAGTCTCTCATTGGTTCCCCGTCTTCCCGTTCATCCTCAGGACAAATTGCAACCTGTACGGAACAGGAGGTTAAAGGTGCTGATGCTCCAAGTAGGGAGATTGTTAGTAAAGCGGCTGGAATGGCGAACCCGGGCACAAGGAGAAGAGAAATGAGGTGCGTTTTAGAAACCTTTCCCCATCACATGGTGTACCATCTTTTTGTTTTCTCATGCATGTTTTCGATGTAGGAAGATGCCCTTGAACCTGGAGATTTGGGACCCATGCGATGGGTACCACGCAGTATTACTTTAAAGGGTCTGCGTTTGCTCACCCAACCTCACCAAACCTCTCAGCCCCAAGAGTGTCCACCCTTATGTCTCATCCAGCTGTGGGTCTAGATATGGTCAATCCAGGTTGCATCACAGCCCCTGAACGCATTGTGTAAGAATTTCGCTCTCTTTCACTGTCTTTGTTTCATGGGTTTTTCAAAGTAATTTATTTTTATAATGGGGTTTAGCTGCTTTTCACTGCTGTGTTTATGCTGCTTTACACCCACTTGACACACTAACAGAGAGATATCAATACATAGGTTTTAAGATTATTACTAGTCAGATATATTCTTGTGTGGTGAATAGGGCGTGTTGAGTCCAGTTCTCTGAGCAAGGAGTAGGTCTTGTCTATTACATATTGGTTTTATGGAACGGTATCTGAGCTAATTTGAAACCCTTGTTTTATGTATCACCCCACCTCACCTTTCCCGTTAAGCAGCCATAGTGTGTTTTCTGCATGTGTGACTCTGTTCTGTTTTGTAATTCAGTTCAAGTGTAACGGTTTTTACAGTCCCTCTATAAGTGATACATTATGAGAAGTGTCCTTTTCTGTGTGACTTATTTCACTTAGAATCGTCGTACCTAAATCCACTCATCATGCTGCTACTAGCCTTATGACATTGATTTCATGGCTGAGTGATATTCCATTGTATATAAGGACCACAACTTCTTTATCCATTTTTCTCTTTCCTGGGATATTGAAGGTGGAATGAAGTGGAGGTCCTTGTCAAGAGAGCAGCCCTAAACTTTTGGGTGCTTGTCTCTTGCTGATTTTTAATTTTCCCAATGTATACCCCCATGAGTGGAAGTGCCCTATGCTCTCTAAGCTTTGCTTTTTAGACGTTTCAGGACTCACCGTACACTTCTCCAGAGTGGCTGTTGGCAATTTACATCCCGCCCATCAGTGTAGCATGGCTCCCATTTCTCCATGGCCTTTCCTGCATTTCTGGTTTTGACACTTTTTTCAGCATGGCCATTTTGACCAATGGGTAGCGAGACTTCTTTGTAGCGCTGATTTGCCTTTCCAGGTTGCTTGGTTGGCCAAAAAGGGCGTATGCGTTTTTTCCTGAATATATTCAGGAAAAAACGCATACGCCCTTTTTGGCCAAGGGCATCATTGTCAACGTTTTGCCGCTTTTCATGTGCTTTAAAGGCGATTCGAATCTACCTCCTGAAATCTGTTTCCTGCAATTCTGCCTTGATTTCAAATCCTCTTCTTTGCCTTCCCTCAATATATTTGTGGACGAGAGTTATCATTTATAACTCTGCAGGTTTGTGAATTGCAGTGCCCTGAACCTCCATTTTACAACTCGCGTTTTTGGGAGATGGCCGCAAAAGCGCAGGATGGCTTCAGGCCCTGTTCTGGTTCCGGGGGGCAGGCTGAGCCTGTGGTTAATTCTTCTTCCTGATGGGAAAATAGAGTGACCTGTGCCTGTCCCTACACCAAGAGCTAGTCTCTCATTGGTTCCCCGTCTTCCCGTTCATCCTCAGGACAAATTGCAACCTGTACGGAACAGGAGGTTAAAGGTGCTGATGCTCCAAGTAGGGAGATTGTTAGTAAAGCGGCTGGAATGGCGAACCCGGGCACAAGGAGAAGAGAAATGAGGTGCGTTTTAGAAACCTTTCCCCATCACATGGTGTACCATCTTTTTGTTTTCTCATGCATGTTTTCGATGTAGGAAGATGCCCTTGAACCTGGAGATTTGGGACCCATGCGATGGGTACCACGCAGTATTACTTTAAAGGGTCTGCGTTTGCTCACCCAACCTCACCAAACCTCTCAGCCCCAAGAGTGTCCACCCTTATGTCTCATCCAGCTGTGGGTCTAGATATGGTCAATCCAGGTTGCATCACAGCCCCTGAACGCATTGTGTAAGAATTTCTCTCTCTTTCACTGTCTTTGTTTCATGGGTTTTTCAAAGTAATTTATTTTTATAATGGGGTTTAGCTGCTTTTCACTGCTGTGTTTATGCCGCTTTACACCCACTTGACACACTAACAGAGAGATATCAATACCTAGGTTTTAAGATTATTACTAGTCAGATATATTCTTGTGCGGTGAATAGGGCGTGTTGAGTCCAGTTCTCTGAGCAAGGAGTAGGTCTTATCTATTACATATTGGTTTTATGGAACGGTATCTGAGCTAATTTGAAACCCTTGTTTTATGTATCACCCCACCTCACCTTTCCCGTTAAGCAGCCATAGAGTGTTTTCTGCATGTGTGACTCTGTTCTGTTTTGTAATTCAGTTCAAGTGTAACGGTTTTTACATTCCCTCTAAAAGTGATACCTTATGAGAAGTGTCCTTTTCTGTGTGACTTATTTCACTTAGAATCGTCGTACCTAAATCCACTCATCATGCTGCTACTAGCCTTATGACATTGATTTCATGGCTGAGTGATATTCCATTGTATATAAGGACCACAACTTCTTTATCCATTTTTCTCTTTCCTGGGATATTGAAGGTGGAATGAAGTGGAGGTCCTTGTCAAGAGAGCAGCCCTAAACTTTGGGGTTCTTGTCTCTTGCTGATTTTTAATTTTCCCAATGTATACCCCCATGAGTGGAAGTGCCCTATGCTCTGTAGCTTTGCTTTTTAGACGTTTCAGGACTCACCGTACACTTCTCCAGAGTGGCTGTTGGCAATTTACATCCCGCCCATCAGTGTAGCATGGCTCCCATTTCTCCATGGCCTTTCCTGCATTTCTGGTTTTGACACTTTTTTCAGCATGGCCATTTTGACCAATGGGTAGCGAGACTTCTTTGTAGCGCTGATTTGCCTTTCCAGGTTGCTTGGTTGGCCAAAAAGGGCGTATGCGTTTTTTCCTGAATATATTCAGGAAAAAACGCATACGCCCTTTTTGGCCAAGGGCATCATTGTCAACGTTTTGCCGCTTTTCATGTGCTTTAAAGGCGATTCGAATCTACCTCCTGAAATCTGTTTCCTGCAATTCTGCCTTGATTTCAAATCCTCTTCTTTGCCTTCCCTCAATATATTTGTGGACGAGAGTTATCATTTATAACTCTGCAGGTTTGTGAATTGCAGTGCCCTGAACCTCCATATTACAACTCGCCTTTTTGGGAGATGGCCGCAAAAGCGCAGGATGGCTTCAGGCCCTGTTCTGGTTCCAGGGGGCAGGCTGAGCCTGTGGTTAATTCTTCTTCCTGATGGGAAAATAGAGTGACCTCTGCATGTCCCAACACCAAGAGCTAGTCTCTCATTGGTTCCATGTCTTCTCGTTCATCCTCAGGACAAATTGCAACCTGTACGGAACAGGAGGTTAAAGATGCTGATGCTCCAAGTAGGGAGATTGCTAGTAAAGCGGCTGTTATGGCGAACCCGGGCACAAGGAGATGAGAAATGAGGTACGTTTTAGAAACCTTTCCCCATCACACGGTGTACCATCTTCTGGGTTTCTCATGCATGTTTTCAATGTAGGAAGATGCCCTTGAACCTGGAGATTTGGGACCCATGCGATGGGTACCATGCAGTATTACTTTAAAGGGTCTGCGTTTGCTCACCCAACCTCACCAAACCTCTCAGCCCCAAGAGTGTCCACCCTTATGTCTCATCCAGCTGTGGGTCTAGATATGGTCAATCCAGGTTGCATCACAGCCCCTGAACGCATTGTGTAAGAATTTCGCTCTCTTTCACTGTCTTTGTTTCATGGGTTTTTCAAAGTAATTTATTTTTATAATGGGGTTTAGCTGCTTTTCACTGCTGTGTTTATGCCGCTTTACACCCACTTGACACACTAACAGAGAGATATCAATACCTAGGTTTTAAGATTATTACTAGTCAGATATATTCTTGTGCGGTGAATAGGGCGTGTTGAGTCCAGTTCTCTGAGCAAGGAGTAGGTCTTATCTATTACATATTGGTTTTATGGAACGGTATCTGAGCTAATTTGAAACCCTTGTTTTATGTATCACCCCACCTCACCTTTCCCGTTAAGCAGCCATAGTGTGTTTTCTGCATGTGTGACTCTGTTCTGTTTTGTAATTCAGTTCAAGTGTAACGGTTTTTACATTCCCTCTATAAGTGATACATTATGAGAAGTGTCCTTTTCTGTGTGACTTATTTCACTTAGAATCGTCGTACCTAAATCCACTCATCATGCTGCTACTAGCCTTATGACATTGATTTCATGGCTGAGTGATATTCCATTGTATATAAGGACCACAACTTCTTTATCCATTTTTCTCCCTCCTGGGATATTGAAGGTGGAATGAAGTGGAGGTCCTTGTCAAGAAAGCAGCCCTAAACTTTGGGGTGCTTGTCTCTTGCTGATTTTTAATTTTCCCAATGTATACCCCCATGAGTGGAAGTGCCCTATGCTCTGTAGCTTTGCTTTTTAGACGTTTCAGGACTCACCGTACACTTCTCCAGAGTGGCTGTTGGCAATTTACATCCCGCCCATCAGTGTAGCATGGCTCCCATTTCTCCATGGCCTTTCCTGCATTTCTGGTTTTGACACTTTTTTCAGCATGGCCATTTTGACCAATGGGTAGCGAGTCTTCTTTGTAGCGCTGATTTGCCTTTCCAGGTTGCTTGGTTGGCCAAAAAGGGCGTATGCGTTTTTTCCTGAATATATTCAGGAAAAAACGCATACGCCCTTTTTGGCCAAGGGCATCATTGTCAACGTTTTGCCGCTTTTCATGTGCTTTAAAGGCGATTCGAATCTACCTCCTGAAATCTGTTTCCTGCAATTCTGCCTTGATTTCAAATCCTCTTCTTTGCCTTCCCTCAATATATTTGTGGACGAGAGTTATCATTTATAACTCTGCAGGTTTGTGAATTGCAGTGCCCTGAACCTCCATTTTACAACTCGCCTTTTTGGGAGATGGCCGGAAAAGCGCAGGATGGCTTCAGGCCCTGTTCTGGTTCCGGGGGGCAGGATGAGCCTGTGGTTAATTCTTCTTCCTGATGGGAAAATAGAGTGACCTCTGCATGTCCCAACACCAAGAGCTAGTCTCTCATTGGTTCCATGTCTTCTCGTTCATCCTCAGGACAAATTGCAACCTGTACGGAACAGGAGGTTAAAGATGCTGATGCTCCAAGTAGGGAGATTGCTAGTAAAGCGGCTGTTATGGCGAACCCGGGCACAAGGAGATGAGAAATGAGGTACATTTTAGAAACCTTTCCCCATCACACGGTGTACCATCTTCTGGGTTTCTCATGCATGTTTTCAATGTAGGAAGATGCCCTTGAACCTGGAGATTTGGGACCCATGCGATGGGTACCACGCAGTATTACTTTAAAGGGTCTGCGTTTGCTCACCCAACCTCACCAAACCTCTCAGCCCCAAGAGTGTCCACCCTTATGTCTCATCCAGCTGTGGGTCTAGATATGGTCAATCCAGGTTGCATCACAGCCCCTGAACGCATTGTGTAAGAATTTCGCTCTCTTTCACTGTCTTTGTTTCATGGGTTTTTCAAAGTAATTTATTTTTATAATGGGGTTTAGCTGCTTTTCACTGCTGTGTTTATGCTGCTTTACACCCACTTGACACACTAACAGAGAGATATCAATACATAGGTTTTAAGATTATTACTAGTCAGATATATTCTTGTGTGGTGAATAGGGCGTGTTGAGTCCAGTTCTCTGAGCAAGGAGTAGGTCTTGTCTATTACATATTGGTTTTATGGAACGGTATCTGAGCTAATTTGAAACCCTTGTTTTATGTATCACCCCACCTCACCTTTCCCGTTAAGCAGCCATAGTGTGTTTTCTGCATGTGTGACTCTGTTCTGTTTTGTAATTCAGTTCAAGTGTAACGGTTTTTACATTCCCTCTATAAGTGATACATTATGAGAAGTGTCCTTTTCTGTGTGACTTATTTCACTTAGAATCGTCGTACCTAAATCCACTCATCATGCTGCTACTAGCCTTATGACATTGATTTCATGGCTGAGTGATATTCCATTGTATATAAGGACCACAACTTCTTTATCCATTTTTCTCTTTCCTGGGATATTGAAGGTGGAATGAAGTGGAGGTCCTTGTCAAGAGAGCAGCCCTAAACTTTGGGGTGCTTGTCTCTTGCTGATTTTTAATTTTCCCAATGTATACCCCCATGAGTGGAAGTGCCCTATGCTCTCTAAGCTGTGTTTTTTAGATGTTTCAGGACACACCGTACACTTCTCCAGAGTGGCTGTTGGCAATTTACATCCCGCCCATCAGTGTAGCAAGGCTCCCATTTCTCCATGGCCTGTCCTGCATTTCTGGTTTTGAGACTTTTTTCAGCATGGCCCTTTTGACCGATGGGTAGCGAGTCTTCTTTGTACCGCTGATTTGCCTTTCCAGGTTGCTTGGTTGGCCAAAAAGGGCGTATGCGTTTTTTCCTGAATATATTCAGGAAAAAACGCATACGCCCTTTTTGGCCAAGGGCATCATTGTCAACGTTTTGCCGCTTTTCATGTGCTTTAAAGGCGATTCGAATCTACCTCCTGAAATCTGTTTCCTGCAATTCTGCCTTGATTTCAAATCCTCTTCTTTGCCTTCCCTCAATATATTTGTGGACGAGAGTTATCATTTATAACTCTGCAGGTTTGTGAATTGCAGTGCCCTGAAGCTCCATTTTACAACTCGCGTTCTTGGGAGCTGGCCGCAAAAGCGCAGGATGGCTTCAGGCCCTGTTCTGGTTCCGGGGGGCAGGCTGAGCCTGTGGTTAATTCTTCTTCCTGATGGGAAAATAGAGTGACCTGTGCCTGTCCCTACACCAAGAGCTAGTCTCTCATTGGTTCCACGTCTTCCCGTTCATCCTCAGGACAAATTGCAACCTGTACGGAACAGGAGGTTAAAGGTGCTGATGCTCCAAGTAGGGAGATTGTTAGTAAAGCGGCTGGAATGGCGATCCCGGGCACAAGGAGAAGAGAAATGAGGTGCGTTTTAGAAACCTTTCCCCATCACATGGTGTACCATCTTTATGTTTTCTCATGCATGTTTTCGATGTAGGAAGATGCCCTTGAACCTGGAGATTTGGGACCCATGCGATGGGTACCACGCAGTATTACTTTAAAGGGTCTGCGTTTGCTCACCCAACCTCACCAAACCTCTCAGCCCCAAGAGTGTCCACCCTTATGTCTCATCCAGCTGTGGGTCTAGAAATGGTCAATCCAGGTTGCATCACAGCCCCTGAACGCATTGTGTAAGAATTTCTCTCTCTTTCACTGTCTTTGTTTCATGGGTTTTTCAAAGTAATTTATTTTTATAATGGGGTTTAGCTGCTTTTCACTGCTGTGTTTATGCCGCTTTACACCCACTTGACACACTAACAGAGAGATATCAATACATAGGTTTTAAGATTATTACTAGTCAGATATATTCTTGTGCGGTGAATAGGGCGTGTTGAGTCCAGTTCTCTGAGCAAGGAGTAGGTATTGTCTATTACATATTGGGTTTATGGAACGGTATCTGAGCTAATTTGAAACCCTTGTTTTATGTATCACCCCACCTCACCTTTCCCGTTAAGCAGCCATAGTGTGTTTTCTGCATGTGTGACTCTGTTCTGTTTTGTAATTCAGTTCAAGTGTAACGGTTTTTACATTCCCTCTATAAGTGATACCTTATGAGAAGTGTCCTTTTCTGTGTGACTTATTTCACTTAGAATCGTCGTACCTAAATCCACTCATCATGCTACTATTAGCCTAATGACATTGATTTCATGGCTGAGTGATATTCCATTGTACATAAGGACCACAACATTTTTATCCATTTTTCTCCCTCCTGGGATATTGAAGGTGGAATGAAGTGGAGGTCCTTGTCAACAGAGCAGCCCTAAACTTTGGGGTGCTTGTGTCTTGCTGATTTTTCATTTTCCCAATTTATACCCCCATGAGTGGAAGTGCCCTATGCTCTCTAAGCTGTGTTTTTTAGATGTTTCAGGACACACCGTACACTCCTCCCGAGTGGCTGTTGGCAATTTACATCCCGCCCATCAGTGTAGCAAGGCTCCCATTACTCCATGGCCTGTCCTGCATTTCTGGTTTTGAGACTTTTTTCAGCATGGCCCTTTTGACCGATGAGTAGCGAGTCTTCTTTGTAGCCCTGATTTGCCTCTCCAGGTTGCTTGGTTGGCCAAAAAGGGCGTATGCGTTTTTTCCTGAATATATTCAGGAAAAAACACATACGCCCTTTTTGGCCAAGGGCATCATTGTCAACGTTTTGCCGCTTTTCATGTGCTTTAAAGGCGATTCGAATCTACCTCCTGAAATCTGTTTCCTGCATTTCTGCCTTGATTTCAAATCCTCTTCTTTGCCTTCCCTCAATATATTTGTGGACGAGAGTTATCATTTATAACTCTGCAGGTTTGTGAATTGCAGTGCCCTGAAGCTCCATTTTACAACTCGTTTTTTGGGAGCTGGCCGCAAAAGCGCAGGATGGCTTCAGGACCTGTTCTGGTTCCGGGGGGAGGATGAGCCTGTGGTTAATTCTTCTTCCTGATGGGAAAATAGAGTGACCTGTGCCTGTCCCAACACCAAGAGCTAGTCTCTCACTGGTTCCCCGTCTACCCGTTCATCCTCAGGACAAATTGCAACCTGTACGGAACAGGAGGTTAAAGGTGCTGATGCTCCAAGTAGGGAGATTGTTAGTAAAGCGGCTGGAATGGCGAACCCGGGCACAAGTAGAAGAGAAATGAGGTGCGTTTTAGAAACCTTTCCCCATCACATGGTGTACCATCTTTTTGTTTTCTCATGCATGTTTTCGATGTAGGAAGATGCCCTTGAACCTGGAGATTTGGGACCCATGCGATGGGTACCACGCAGTATTACTTTAAAGGGTCTGCGTTTGCTCACCCAACCTCACCAAACCTCTCAGCCCCAAGAGTGTCCACCTTTATGTCTCATCCAGCTGTGGGTCTAGATATGGTCAATCCAGGTTGCATCACAGCCCCTGAACGCATTGTGTAAGAATTTCTCTCTCTTTCACTGTCTTTGTTTCATGGGTTTTTCAAAGTAATTTATTTTTATAATGGGGTTTAGCTGCTTTTCACTGCTGTGTTTATGCCGCTTTACACCCACTTGACACACTAACAGAGAGATATCAATACATAGGTTTTAAGATTATTACTAGTCAGATATATTCTTGTGCGGTGAATAGGGCGTGTTGAGTCCAGTTCTCTGAGCAAGGAGTAGGTCTTGTCTATTACATATTGGGTTTATGGAACGGTATCTGAGCTAATTTGAAACCCTTGTTTTATGTATCACCCCACCTCACCTTTCCCGTTAAGCAGCCATAGTGTGTTTTCTGCATGTGTGACTCTGTTCTGTTTTGTAATTCAGTTCAAGTGTAACGGGTTTTACATTCCCTCTATAAGTGATACCTTATGAGAAGTGTCCTTTTCTGTGTGACTTATTTCACTTAGAATCGTCGTACCTAAATCCACTCATCATGCTGCTATTAGCCTTATGACATTGATTTCATGGCTGAGTGATATTCCATTGTACATAAGGACCACAACTTCTTTATCCATTTTTCTCCCTCCTGGGATATTGAAGGTGGAATGAAGTGGAGGTCCTTGTCAACAGAGCAGCCCTAAACTTTGGGGTGCTTGTGTCTTGCTGATTTTTCATTTTCCCAATTTATACCCCCATGAGTGGAAGTGCCCTATGCTCTCTAAGCTGTGTTTTTTAGATGTTTCAGGACACACCGTACACTTCTCCAGAGTGGCTGTTGGCAATTTACATCCCGCCCATCAGTGTAGCAAGGCTCCCATTTCTCCATGGCCTGTCCTGCATTTCTGGTTTTGAGACTTTTTTCAGCATGGCCCTTTTGACCGATGGGTAGCGAGTCTTCTTTGTACCGCTGATTTGCCTTTCCAGGTTGCTTGGTTGGCCAAAACGGGCGTATGCGTTTTTTCCTGAATATATTCAGGAAAAAACGCATACGCCCGTTTTGGCCAAGGGCATCATTGTCAACGTTTTGCCGCTTTTCATGTGCTTTAAAGGCGATTCGAATCTACCTCCTGAAATCTGTTTCCTGCAATTCTGCCTTGATTTCAAATCCTCTTCTTTGCCTTCCCTCAATATATTTGTGGACGAGAGTTATCATTTATAACTCTGCAGGTTTGTGAATTGCAGTGCCCTGAAGCTCCATTTTACAACTCGCGTTCTTGGGAGCTGGCCGCAAAAGCGCAGGATGGCTTCAGGCCCTGTTCTGGTTCCGGGGGGCAGGCTGAGCCTGTGGTTAATTCTTCTTCCTGATGGGAAAATAGAGTGACCTGTGCCTGTCCCTACACCAAGAGCTAGTCTCTCATTGGTTCCACGTCTTCCCGTTCATCCTCAGGACAAATTGCAACCTGTACGGAACAGGAGGTTAAAGGTGCTGATGCTCCAAGTAGGGAGATTGTTAGTAAAGCGGCTGGAATGGCGATCCCGGGCACAAGGAGAAGAGAAATGAGGTGCGTTTTAGAAACCTTTCCCCATCATATGGTGTACCATCTTTATGTTTTCTCATGCATGTTTTCGATGTAGGAAGATGCCCTTGAACCTGGCGATTTGGGACCCATGCGATGGGTACCACGCAGTATTACTTTAAAGGGTCTGCGTTTGCTCACCCAACCTCACCAAACCTCTCAGCCCCAAGAGTGTCCACCCTTATGTCTCATCCAGCTGTGGGTCTAGAAATGGTCAATCCAGGTTGCATCACAGCCCCTGAACGCATTGTGTAAGAATTTCTCTCTCTTTCACTGTCTTTGTTTCATGGGTTTTTCAAAGTAATTTATTTTTATAATGGGGTTTAGCTGCTTTTCACTGCTGTGTTTCTGCCGCTTTACACCCACTTGACACACTAACAGAGAGATATCAATACATAGGTTTTAAGATTATTACTAGTCAGATATATTCTTGTGCGGTGAATAGGGCGTGTTGAGTCCAGTTCTCTGAGCAAGGAGTAGGTCTTATCTATTACATATTGGGTTTATGGAACGGTATCTGAGCTAATTTGAAACCCTTGTTTTATGTATCACCCCACCTCACCTTTCCCGTTAAGCAGCCATAGTGTGTTTTCTGCATGTGTGACTCTGTTCTGTTTTGTAATTCAGTTCAAGTGTAACGGTTTTTACATTCCCTCTATAAGTGATACCTTATGAGAAGTGTCCTTTTCTGTGTGACTTATTTCACTTAGAATCGTCGTACCTAAATCCACTCATCATGCTGCTATTAGCCTTATGACATTGATTTCATGGCTGAGTGATATTCCATTGTACATAAGGACCACAACTTCTTTATCCATTTTTCTCCCTCCTGGGATATTAAAGGTGGAATGAAGTGGAGGTCCTTGTCAACAGAGCAGCCCTAAACTTTGGGGTGCTTGTGTCTTGCTGATTTTTCATTTTCCCAATTTATACCCCCATGAGTGGAAGTGCCCTATGCTCTCTAAGCTGTGTTTTTTAGATGTTTCAGGACACACCGTACACTCCTCCCGAGTGGCTGTTGGCAATTTACATCCCGCCCATCAGTGTAGCAAGGCTCCCATTACTCCATGGCCTGTCCTGCATTTCTGGTTTTGAGACTTTTTTCAGCATGGCCCTTTTGACCGATGGGTAGCGAGTCTTCTTTGTAGCCCTGATTTGCCTCTCCAGGTTGCTTGGTTGGCCAAAAAGGGCGTATGCGTTTTTTCCTGAATATATTCAGGAAAAAACACATATGCCCTTTTTGGCCAAGGGCATCATTGTCAACGTTTTGCCGCTTTTCATGTGCTTTAAAGGTGATTCGAATCTACCTCCTGAAATCTGTTTCCTGCATTTCTGCCTTGATTTCAAATCCTCTTCTTTGCCTTCCCTCAATATATTTGTGGACGAGAGTTATCATTTATAACTCTGCAGGTTTGTGAATTGCAGTGCCCTGAAGCTCCATTTTACAACTCGCTTTTTTGGGAGCTGGCCGCAAAAGCGCAGGATGGCTTCAGGCCCTGTTCTGGTTCCGGGGGGAGGATGAGCCTGTGGTTAATTCTTCTTCCTGATGGGAAAATAGAGTGACCTGTGCCTGTCCCAACACCAAGAGCTAGTCTCTCACTGGTTCCCCGTCTACCCGTTCATCCTCAGGACAAATTGCAACCTGTACGGAACAGGAGGTTAAAGGTGCTGATGCTCCAAGTAGGGAGATTGCTAGGAAAGTGGCTGGAATGGCGACCCCGGGCACAAGGAGAAGAGAAATGAGGTGCGTTTTAGGAACCTTTCCCCATCACATGGTGTACCATCTTTTTGTTTTCTCATGCATGTTTTCGATGTAGGAAGATGCCCTTGAACCTGGAGATTTGGGACCCATGCGATGGGTACCACGCAGTATTACTTTAAAGGGTCTGCGTTTGCTCACCCAACCTCACCAAACCTCTCAGCCCCAAGAGTGTCCACCCTTATGTCTCATCCAGCTGTGGGTCTAGATATGGTCAATCCAGGTTGCATCACAGCCCCTGAACGCATTGTGTAAGAATTTCTCTCTCTTTCACTGTCTTTGTTTCATGGGTTTTTCAAAGTAATTTATTTTTATAATGGGGTTTAGCTGCTTTTCACTGCTGTGTTTATGCCGCTTTACACCCACTTGACACACTAACAGAGAGATATCAATACATAGGTTTTAAGATTATTACTAGTCAGATATATTCTTGTGCGGTGAATAGGGCGTGTTGAGTCCAGTTCTCTGAGCAAGGAGTAGGTCTTGTCTATTACATATTGGGTTTATGGAACGGTATCTGAGCTAATTTGAAACCCTTGTTTTATGTATCACCCCACCTCACCTTTCCCGTTAAGCAGCCATAGTGTGTTTTCTGCATGTGTGACTCTGTTCTGTTTTGTAATTCAGTTCAAGTGTAACGGGTTTTACATTCCCTCTATAAGTGATACCTTATGAGAAGTGTCCTTTTCTGTGTGACTTATTTCACTTAGAATCGTCGTACCTAAATCCACTCATCATGCTGCTATTAGCCTTATGACATTGATTTCATGGCTGAGTGATATTCCATTGTACATAAGGACCACAACTTCTTTATCCATTTTTCTCCCTCCTGGGATATTGAAGGTGGAATGAAGTGGAGGTCCTTGTCAACAGAGCAGCCCTAAACTTTGGGGTGCTTGTGTCTTGCTGATTTTTCATTTTCCCAATTTATACCCCCATGAGTGGAAGTGCCCTATGCTCTCTAAGCTGTGTTTTTTAGATGTTTCAGGACACACCGTACACTTCTCCAGAGTGGCTGTTGGCAATTTACATCCCGCCCATCATTGTAGCAAGGCTCCCATTTCTCCATGGCCTGTCCTGCATTTCTGGTTTTGAGACTTTTTTCAGCATGGCCCTTTTGACCGATGGGTAGCGAGTCTTCTTTGTACCGCTGATTTGCCTTTCCAGGTTGCTTGGTTGGCCAAAACGGGCGTATGCGTTTTTTCCTGAATATATTCAGGAAAAAACGCATACGCCCGTTTTGGCCAAGGGCATCATTGTCAACGTTTTGCCGCTTTTCATGTGCTTTAAAGGCGATTCGAATCTACCTCCTGAAATCTGTTTCCTGCAATTCTGCCTTGATTTCAAATCCTCTTCTTTGCCTTCCCTCAATATATTTGTGGACGAGAGTTATCATTTATAACTCTGCAGGTTTGTGAATTGCAGTGCCCTGAAGCTCCATTTTACAACTCGCGTTCTTGGGAGCTGGCCGCAAAAGCGCAGGATGGCTTCAGGCCCTGTTCTGGTTCCGGGGGGCAGGCTGAGCCTGTGGTTAATTCTTCTTCCTGATGGGAAAATAGAGTGACCTGTGCCTGTCCCTACACCAAGAGCTAGTCTCTCATTGGTTCCACGTCTTCCCGTTCATCCTCAGGACAAATTGCAACCTGTACGGAACAGGAGGTTAAAGGTGCTGATGCTCCAAGTAGGGAGATTGTTAGTAAAGCGGCTGGAATGGCGATCCCGGGCACAAGGAGAAGAGAAATGAGGTGCGTTTTAGAAACCTTTCCCCATCATATGGTGTACCATCTTTATGTTTTCTCATGCATGTTTTCGATGTAGGAAGATGCCCTTGAACCTGGCGATTTGGGACCCATGCGATGGGTACCACGCAGTATTACTTTAAAGGGTCTGCGTTTGCTCACCCAACCTCACCAAACCTCTCAGCCCCAAGAGTGTCCACCCTTATGTCTCATCCAGCTGTGGGTCTAGAAATGGTCAATCCAGGTTGCATCACAGCCCCTGAACGCATTGTGTAAGAATTTCTCTCTCTTTCACTGTCTTTGTTTCATGGGTTTTTCAAAGTAATTTATTTTTATAATGGGGTTTAGCTGCTTTTCACTGCTGTGTTTCTGCCGCTTTACACCCACTTGACACACTAACAGAGAGATATCAATACATAGGTTTTAAGATTATTACTAGTCAGATATATTCTTGTGCGGTGAATAGGGCGTGTTGAGTCCAGTTCTCTGAGCAAGGAGTAGGTCTTGTCTATTACATATTGGGTTTATGGAACGGTATCTGAGCTAATTTGAAACCCTTGTTTTATGTATCACCCCACCTCACCTTTCCCGTTAAGCAGCCATAGTGTGTTTTCTGCATGTGTGACTCTGTTCTGTTTTGTAATTCAGTTCAAGTGTAACGGTTTTTACATTCCCTCTATAAGTGATACCTCATGAGAAGTGTCCTTTTCTGTGTGACTTATTTCACTTAGAATCGTCGTACCTAAATCCACTCATCATGCTGCTATTAGCCTTATGACATTGATTTCATGGCTGAGTGATATTCCATTGTACATAAGGACCACAACTTCTTTATCCATTTTTCTCCCTCCTGGGATATTGAAGGTGGAATGAAGTGGAGGTCCTTGTCAACAGAGCAGCCCTAAACTTTGGGGTGCTTGTGTCTTGCTGATTTTTCATTTTCCCAATTTATACCCCCATGAGTGGAAGTGCCCTATGCTCTCTAAGCTGTGTTTTTTAGATGTTTCAGGACACACCGTACACTCCTCCCGAGTGGCTGTTGGCAATTTACATCCCGCCCATCATTGTAGCAAGGCTCCCATTACTCCATGGCCTGTCCTGCATTTCTGGTTTTGAGACTTTTTTCAGCATGGCCCTTTTGACCGATGGGTAGCGAGTCTTCTTTGTAGCCCTGATTTGCCTCTCCAGGTTGCTTGGTTGGCCAAAAAGGGCGTATGCGTTTTTTTCTGAATATATTCAGGAAAAAACACATACGCCCTTTTTGGCCAAGGGCATCATTGTCAACGTTTTGCCGCTTTTCATGTGCTTTAAAGGTGATTCGAATCTACCTCCTGAAATCTGTTTCCTGCATTTCTGCCTTGATTTCAAATCCTCTTCTTTGCCTTCCCTCAATATATTTGTGGACGAGAGTTATCATTTATAACTCTGCAGGTTTGTGAATTGCAGTGCCCTGAAGCTCCATTTTACAACTCGCTTTTTTGGGAGCTGGCCGCAAAAGCGCAGGATGGCTTCAGGCCCTGTTCTGGTTCCGGGGGGAGGATGAGCCTGTGGTTAATTCTTCTTCCTGATGGGAAAATAGAGTGACCTGTGCCTGTCCCAACACCAAGAGCTAGTCTCTCACTGGTTCCCCGTCTACCCGTTCATCCTCAGGACAAATTGCAACCTGTACGGAACAGGAGGTTAAAGGTGCTGATGCTCCAAGTAGGGAGATTGCTAGGAAAGTGGCTGGAATGGCGATCCCGGGCACAAGGAGAAGAGAAATGAGGTGCGTTTTAGAAACCTTTCCCCATCACATGGTGTACCATCTTTTTGTTTTCTCATGCATGTTTTCGATGTAGGAAGATGCCCTTGAACCTGGAGATTTGGGACCCATGCGATGGGTACCACGCAGTATTACTTTAAAGGGTCTGCGTTTGCTCACCCAACCTCACCAAACCTCTCAGCCCCAAGAGTGTCCACCCTTATGTCTCATCCAGCTGTGGGTCTAGATATGGTCAATCCAGGTTGCATCACAGCCCCTGAACGCATTGTGTAAGAATTTCTCTCTCTTTCACTGTCTTTGTTTCATGGGTTTTTCAAAGTAATTTATTTTTATAATGGGGTTTAGCTGCTTTTCACTGCTGTGTTTATGCCGCTTTACACCCACTTGACACACTAACAGAGAGATATCAATACATAGGTTTTAAGATTATTACTAGTCAGATATATTCTTGTGCGGTGAATAGGGCGTGTTGAGTCCAGTTCTCTGAGCAAGGAGTACGTCTTGTCTATTACATATTGGGTTTATGGAACGGTATCTGAGCTAATTTGAAACCCTTGTTTTATGTATCACCCCACCTCACCTTTCCCGTTAAGCAGCCATAGTGTGTTTTCTGCATGTGTGACTCTGTTCTGTTTTGTAATTCAGTTCAAGTGTAACGGGTTTTACATTCCCTCTATAAGTGATACCTTATGAGAAGTGTCCTTTTCTGTGTGACTTATTTCACTTAGAATCGTCGTACCTAAATCCACTCATCATGCTGCTACTAGCCTTATGACATTGATTTCATGGCTGAGTGATATTGCATTGTACATAAGGACCACAACTTCTTTATCCATTTCTCTCTTTCCTGGGATATTGAAGGTGGAATGAAGTGGAGGTCCTTGTCAACAGAGCAGCCCTAAACTTTGGGGTGCTTGTGTCTTGCTGATTTTTCATTTTCCCAATTTATACCCCCATGAGTGGAAGTGCCCTAAGCTCTCTAAGCTGTGTTTTTTAGATGTTTCAGGACACACCGTACACTTCTCCAGAGTGGCTGTTGGCAATTTACATCCCGCCCATCAGTGTAGCAAGGCTCCCATTTCTCCATGGCCTGTCCTGCATTTCTGGTTTTCAGACTTTTTTCAGCATGGCCCTTTTGACCGATGGGTAGCGAGTCTTCTTTGTAGCCCTGATTTGCCTTTCCAGGTTGCTTGGTTGGCCAAAAAGGGCGTATGCGTTTTTTCCTGAATATATTCAGGAAAAAACGCATACGCCCTTTTTGGCCAAGGGCATCATTGTCAACGTTTTGCCGCTTTTCATGTGCTTTAAAGGCGATTCGAATCTACCTCCTGAAATCTGTTTCCTGCAATTCTGCCTTGATTTCAAGTCCTCTTCTTTGCCTTCCCTCAATATATTTGTGGACGAGAGTTATCATTTATAACTCTGCAGGTTTGTGAATTGCAGTGCCCTGAAGCTCCATTTTACAACTCGCTTTTTTGGGAGCTGGCCGCAAAAGCGCAGGATGGCTTCAGTCCCTGTTCTGGTTCCGGGGGGGAGGATGAGCCTGTGGTTAATTCTTCTTCCTGATGGGAAAATAGAGTGACCTGTGCCTGTCCCAACAACAAGAGCTAGTCTCTCACTGGTTCCCCGTCTACCCGTTCATCCTCAGGACAAATTGCAACCTGTACGGAACAGGAGGTTAAAGGTGCTGATGCTCCAAGTAGGGAGATTGCTAGGAAAGTGGCTGGAATGGCGACCCCGGGCACAAGGAGAAGAGAAATGAAGTGCGTTTTAGAAACCTTTCCCCATCACATGGTGTACCATCATTTTGTTTTCTCATGCATGTTTTCGATGTAGGAAGATGCCCTTGAACCTGGAGATTTGGGACCCATGCGATGGGTACCACGCAGTATTACTTTAAAGGGTCTGCGTTTGCTCACCCAACCTCACCAAACCTCTCAGCCCCAAGAGTGTCCACCCTTATGTCTCATCCAGCTGTGGGTCTAGAAATGGTCAATCCAGGTTGCATCACAGCCCCTGAACGCATTGTGTAAGAATTTCGCTCTCTTTCACTGTCTTTGTTTCATGGGTTTTTCAAAGTAATTTATTTTTTTAATGGGGTTTAGCTGCTTTTCACTGCTGTGTTTATGCCGCTTTACACCCACTTGACACACTAACAGAGAGATATCAATACATAGGTTTTAAGATTATTACTAGTCAGATATATTCTTGTGCGGTGAATAGGGCGTGTTGAGTCCAGTTCTCTGAGCAAGGAGTACATCTTGTCTATTACATATTGGGTTTATGGAACGGTATCTGAGCTAATTTGAAACCCTTGTTTTATGTATCACCCCACCTCACCTTTCCCGTTAAGCAGCCATAGTGTGTTTTCTGCATGTGTGACTCTGTTCTGTTTTGTAATTCAGTTCAAGTGTAACGGTTTTTACATTCCCTCTATAAGTGATACCTTATGAGAAGTGTCCTTTTCTGTGTGACTTATTTCACTTAGAATCGTCGTACCTAAATCCACTCATCATGCTACTATTAGCCTAATGACATTGATTTCATGGCTGAGTGATATTCCATTGTACATAAGGACCACAAATTCTTTATCCATTTTTCTCCCTCCTGGGATATTGAAGGTGGAATGAAGTGGAGGTCCTTGTCAACAGAGCAGCCCTAAACTTTGGGGTGCTTGTGTCTTGCTGATTTTTCATTTTCCCAATTTATACCCCCATGAGTGGAAGTGCCCTATGCTCTCTAAGCTGTGTTTTTTAGATGTTTCAGGACACACCGTACACTTCTCCCGAGTGGCTGTTGGCAATTTACATCCCGCCCATCAGTGTAGCAAGGCTCCCATTACTCCATGGCCTGTCCTGCATTTCTGGTTTTGAGACTTTTTTCAGCATGGCCCTTTTGACCGATGGGTAGCGAGTCTTCTTTGTAGCCCTGATTTGCCTCTCCAGGTTGCTTGGTTGGCCAAAAAGGGCGTATGCGTTTTTTTTTGAATATATTCAGGAAAAAACACATACGCCCTTTTTGGCCAAGGGCATCATTGTCAACGTTTTGCCGCTTTTCATGTGCTTTAAAGGTGATTCGAATCTACCTCCTGAAATCTGTTTCCTGCATTTCTGCCTTGATTTCAAATCCTCTTCTTTGCCTTCCCTCAATATATTTGTGGACGAGAGTTATCATTTATAACTCTGCAGGTTTGTGAATTGCAGTGCCCTGAAGCTCCATTTTACAACTCGCTTTTTTGGGAGCTGGCCGCAAAAGCGCAGGATGGCTTCAGGCCCTGTTCTGGTTCCGGGGGGAGGATGAGCCTGTGGTTAATTCTTCTTCCTGATGGGAAAATAGAGTGACCTGTGCCTGTCCCAACACCAAGAGCTAGTCTCTCACTGGTTCCCCGTCTACCCGTTCATCCTCAGGACAAATTGCAACCTGTACGGAACAGGAGGTTAAAGGTGCTGATGCTCCAAGTAGGGAGATTGCTAGGAAAGTGGCTGGAATGGCGATCCCGGGCACAAGGAGAAGAGAAATGAGGTGCGTTTTAGAAACCTTTCCCCATCACATGGTGTACCATCTTTTTGTTTTCTCATGCATGTTTTCGATGTAGGAAGATGCCCTTGAACCTGGAGATTTGGGACCCATGCGATGGGTACCACGCAGTATTACTTTAAAGGGTCTGCGTTTGCTCACCCAACCTCACCAAACCTCTCAGCCCCAAGAGTGTCCACCCTTATGTCTCATCCAGCTGTGGGTCTAGATATGGTCAATCCAGGTTGCATCACAGCCCCTGAACGCATTGTGTAAGAATTTCTCTCTCTTTCACTGTCTTTGTTTCATGGGTTTTTCAAAGTAATTTATTTTTATAATGGGGTTTAGCTGCTTTTCACTGCTGTGTTTATGCCGCTTTACACCCACTTGACACACTAACAGAGAGATATCAATACATAGGTTTTAAGATTATTACTAGTCAGATATATTCTTGTGCGGTGAATAGGGCGTGTTGAGTCCAGTTCTCTGAGCAAGGAGTACGTCTTGTCTATTACATATTGGGTTTATGGAACGGTATCTGAGCTAATTTGAAACCCTTGTTTTATGTATCACCCCACCTCACCTTTCCCGTTAAGCAGCCATAGTGTGTTTTCTGCATGTGTGACTCTGTTCTGTTTTGTAATTCAGTTCAAGTGTAACGGGTTTTACATTCCCTCTATAAGTGATACCTTATGAGAAGTGTCCTTTTCTGTGTGACTTATTTCACTTAGAATCGTCGTACCTAAATCCACTCATCATGCTGCTACTAGCCTTATGACATTGATTTCATGGCTGAGTGATATTGCATTGTACATAAGGACCACAACTTCTTTATCCATTTCTCTCTTTCCTGGGATATTGAAGGTGGAATGAAGTGGAGGTCCTTGTCAACAGAGCAGCCCTAAACTTTGGGGTGCTTGTGTCTTGCTGATTTTTCATTTTCCCAATTTATACCCCCATGAGTGGAAGTGCCCTAAGCTCTCTAAGCTGTGTTTTTTAGATGTTTCAGGACACACCGTACACTTCTCCAGAGTGGCTGTTGGCAATTTACATCCCGCCCATCAGTGTAGCAAGGCTCCCATTTCTCCATGGCCTGTCCTGCATTTCTGGTTTTCAGACTTTTTTCAGCATGGCCCTTTTGACCGATGGGTAGCGAGTCTTCTTTGTAGCCCTGATTTGCCTTTCCAGGTTGCTTGGTTGGCCAAAAAGGGCGTATGCGTTTTTTCCTGAATATATTCAGGAAAAAACGCATACGCCCTTTTTGGCCAAGGGCATCATTGTCAACGTTTTGCCGCTTTTCATGTGCTTTAAAGGCGATTCGAATCTACCTCCTGAAATCTGTTTCCTGCAATTCTGCCTTGATTTCAAGTCCTCTTCTTTGCCTTCCCTCAATATATTTGTGGACGAGAGTTATCATTTATAACTCTGCAGGTTTGTGAATTGCAGTGCCCTGAAGCTCCATTTTACAACTCGCTTTTTTGGGAGCTGGCCGCAAAAGCGCAGGATGGCTTCAGTCCCTGTTCTGGTTCCGGGGGGGAGGATGAGCCTGTGGTTAATTCTTCTTCCTGATGGGAAAATAGAGTGACCTGTGCCTGTCCCAACAACAAGAGCTAGTCTCTCACTGGTTCCCCGTCTACCCGTTCATCCTCAGGACAAATTGCAACCTGTACGGAACAGGAGGTTAAAGGTGCTGATGCTCCAAGTAGGGAGATTGCTAGGAAAGTGGCTGGAATGGCGACCCCGGGCACAAGGAGAAGAGAAATGAAGTGCGTTTTAGAAACCTTTCCCCATCACATGGTGTACCATCATTTTGTTTTCTCATGCATGTTTTCGATGTAGGAAGATGCCCTTGAACCTGGAGATTTGGGACCCATGCGATGGGTACCACGCAGTATTACTTTAAAGGGTCTGCGTTTGCTCACCCAACCTCACCAAACCTCTCAGCCCCAAGAGTGTCCACCCTTATGTCTCATCCAGCTGTGGGTCTAGAAATGGTCAATCCAGGTTGCATCACAGCCCCTGAACGCATTGTGTAAGAATTTCGCTCTCTTTCACTGTCTTTGTTTCATGGGTTTTTCAAAGTAATTTATTTTTTTAATGGGGTTTAGCTGCTTTTCACTGCTGTGTTTATGCCGCTTTACACCCACTTGACACACTAACAGAGAGATATCAATACATAGGTTTTAAGATTATTACTAGTCAGATATATTCTTGTGCGGTGAATAGGGCGTGTTGAGTCCAGTTCTCTGAGCAAGGAGTACATCTTGTCTATTACATATTGGGTTTATGGAACGGTATCTGAGCTAATTTGAAACCCTTGTTTTATGTATCACCCCACCTCACCTTTCCCGTTAAGCAGCCATAGTGTGTTTTCTGCATGTGTGACTCTGTTCTGTTTTGTAATTCAGTTCAAGTGTAACGGTTTTTACATTCCCTCTATAAGTGATACCTTATGAGAAGTGTCCTTTTCTGTGTGACTTATTTCACTTAGAATCGTCGTACCTAAATCCACTCATCATGCTACTATTAGCCTAATGACATTGATTTCATGGCTGAGTGATATTCCATTGTATATAAGGACCACAACTTCTTTATCCATTTTTCTCCCTCCTGGGATATTGAAGGTGGAATGAAGTGGAGGTCCTTGTCAACAGAGCAGCCCTAAACTTTGGGGTGCTTGTGTCTTGCTGATTTTTCATTTTCCCAATTTATACCCCCATGAGTGGAAGTGCCCTATGCTCTCTAAGCTGTGTTTTTTAGATGTTTCAGGACACACCGTACACTTCTCCCGAGTGGCTGTTGGCAATTTACATCCCGCCCATCAGTGTAGCAAGGCTCCCATTACTCCATGGCCTGTCCTGCATTTCTGGTTTTGAGACTTTTTTCAGCATGGCCCTTTTGACCGATGGGTAGCGAGTCTTCTTTGTAGCCCTGATTTGCCTCTCCAGGTTGCTTGGTTGGCCAAAAAGGGCGTATGCGTTTTTTCCTGAATATATTCAGGAAAAAACACATACGCCCTTTTTGGCCAAGGGCATCATTGTCAACGTTTTGCCGCTTTTCATGTGCTTTAAAGGTGATTCGAATCTACCTCCTGAAATCTGTTTCCTGCATTTCTGCCTTGATTTCAAATCCTCTTCTTTGCCTTCCCTCAATATATTTGTGGACGAGAGTTATCATTTATAACTCTGCAGGTTTGGGAATTGCAGTGCCCTGAAGCTCCATTTTACAACTCGCTTTTTTGGGAGCTGGCCGCAAAAGTGCAGGATGGCTTCAGGCCCTGTTCTGGTTCCGGGGGGAGGATGAGCCTGTGGTTAATTCTTCTTCCTGATGGGAAAATAGAGTGACCTGTGCCTGTCCCAACAACAAGAGCTAGTCTCTCACTGGTTCCCCGTCTACCCATTCATCCTCAGGACAAATTGCAACCTGTACGGAACAGGAGGTTAAAGGTGCTGATGCTCCAAGTAGGGAGATTGTTAGTAAAGCGGCTGGAATGGCGACCCCGGGCACAAGGAGAAGAGAAATGAGGTGCGTTTTAGAAAACTTTCCCCATCACATGGTGTACCATCTTTTTGTTTTCTCATGCATGGTTTCGATGTAGGAAGATGCCCTTGAACCTGGAGATTTGGGACCCATGCGATGGGTACCACGCAGTATTACTTTAAAGGGTCTGCGTTTGCTCACCCAACCTCACCAAACCTCTCAGCCCCAAGAGTGTCCACCTTTATGTCTCATCCAGCTGTGGGTCTAGATATGGTCAATCCAGGTTGCATCACAGCCCCTGAACGCATTGTGTAAGAATTTCTCTCTCTTTCACTGTCTTTGTTTCATGGGTTTTTCAAAGTAATTTATTTTTATAATGGGGTTTAGCTGCTTTTCACTGCTGTGTTTATGCCGCTTTACACCCACTTGACACACTAACAGAGAGATATCAATACATAGGTTTTAAGATTATTACTAGTCAGATATACTCTTGTGCGGTGAATAGGGCGTGTTGAGTCCAGTTCTCTGAGCAAGGAGTACGTCTTGTCTATTACATATTGGGTTTATGGAACGGTATCTGAGCTAATTTGAAACCCTTGTTTTATGTATCACCCCACCTCACCTTTCCCGTTAAGCAGCCATAGTGTGTTTTCTGCATGTGTGACTCTGTTCTGTTTTGTAATTCAGTTCAAGTGTAACGGGTTTTACATTCCCTCTATAAGTGATACCTTATGAGAAGTGTCCTTTTCTGTGTGACTTATTTCACTTAGAATCGTCGTACCTAAATCCACTCATCATGCTGCTACTAGCCTTATGACATTGATTTCCTGGCTGAGTGATATTCCATTGTACATAAGGACCACAACTTCTTTATCCATTTTTCTCTTTCCTGGGATATTGAAGGTGGAATGAAGTGGATGTCCTTGTCGACAGAGCAGCACTAAACGTTGGGGTGCTTGTGTCTTGCTGATTTTTCATTTTCCCAATTTATACCCCCATGAGTGGAAGTGCCCTAAGCTCTCTAAGCTGTGTTTTTTAGATGTTTCAGGACACACCGTACACTTCTCCAGAGTGGCTGTTGGCAATTTACATCCCGCCCATCAGTGTAGCAAGGCTCCCAGTTCTCCATGGCCTGTCCTGCATTTCTGGTTTTGAGACTTTTTTCAGCATGGCCCTTTTGACCGATGGGTAGCGAGTCTTCTTTGTAGCCCTGATTTGCCTTTCCAGGTTGCTTGGTTGGCCAAAAAGGGCGTATGCGTTTTTTCCTGAATATATTCAGGAAAAAACGCATACGCCCTTTTTGGCCAAGGGCATCATTGTCAACGTTTTGCCGCTTTTCATGTGCTTTAAAGGCGATTCGAATCTACCTCCTGAAATCTGTTTCCTGCAATTCTGCCTTGATTTCAAATCCTCTTCTTTGCCTTCCCTCAATATATTTGTGGACGAGAGTTATCATTTATAACTCTGCAGGTTTGTGAATTGCAGTGCCCTGAAGCTCCATTTTACAACTCGCTTTTTTGGGAGCTGGCCGCAAAAGCGCAGGATGGCTTCAGGCCCTGTTCTGGTTCCGGGGGGGAGGATGAGCCTGTGGTTAATTCTTCTTCCTGATGGGAAAATAGAGTGACCTGTGCCTGTCCCAACAACAAGAGCTAGTCTCTCACTGGTTCCCCGTATTCCCGTTCATCCTCAGGACAAATTGCAACCTGTACGGAACAGGAGGTTAAAGGTGCTGATGCTCCAAGTAGGGAGATTGTTAGTAAAGCGGCTGGAATGGCGACCCCGGGCACAAGGAGAAGAGAAATGAGGTGCGTTTTAGAAACCTTTCCCCATCACATGGTGTACCATCTTTTTTGTTTTCTCATGCATGTTTTCGATGTAGGAAGATGCCCTTGAACCTGGAGATTTGGGACCCATACGATGGGTACCACGCAGTATTACTTTAAAGGGTCTGCGTTTGCTCACCCAACCTCACCAAACCTCTCAGCCCCAAGAGTGTCCACCCTTATGTCTCATCCAGCTGTGCGTCTAGATATGGTCAATCCAGGTTGCATCACAGCCCCTGAACGCATTGTGTAAGAATTTCTCTCTCTTTCACTGTCTTTGTTTCATGGGTTTTTCAAAGTAATTTATTTTTATAATGGGGTTTAGCTGCTTTTCACTGCTGTGTTTATGCCGCTTTACACCCACTTGACACACTAACAGAGAGATATCAATACATAGGTTTTACGATTATTACTAGTCAGATATATTCTTGTGCGGTGAATAGGGCGTGTTGAGTCCAGTTCTCTGAGCAAGGAGTAGGTCTTGTCTATTACATATTGGGTTTATGGAACGGTATCTGAGCTAATTTGAAACCCTTGTTTTATGTATCACCCCACCTCACCTTTCCCGTTAAGCAGCCATAGTGTGTTTTCTGCATGTGTGACTCTGTTCTGTTTTGTAATTCAGTTCAAGTGTAACGGTTTTTACATTCCCTCTATAAGTGATACCTTATGAGAAGTGTCCTTTTCTGTGTGACTTATTTCACTTAGAATCGTCGTACCTAAATCCACTCATCATGCTGCTACTAGCCTTATGACATTGATTTCATGGCTGAGTGATATTCCATTGTACATAAGGACCACAACTTCTTTATCCATTTTTCTCTTTCCTGGGATATTGAAGGTGGAATGAAGTGGATGTCCTTGTCGACAGAGCAGCACTAAACGTTGGGGTGCTTGTGTCTTGCTGATTTTTCATTTTCCCAATTTATACCCCCATGAGTGGAAGTGCCCTAAGCTCTCTAAGCTGTGTTTTTTAGATGTTTCAGGACACACCGTACACTTCTCCAGAGTGGCTGTTGGCAATTTACATCCCGCCCATCAGTGTAGCAAGGCTCCCAGTTCTCCATGGCCTGTCCTGCATTTCTGGTTTTGAGACTTTTTTCAGCATGGCCCTTTTGACCGATGGGTAGCGAGTCTTCTTTGTAGCCCTGATTTGCCTTTCCAGGTTGCTTGGTTGGCCAAAAAGGGCGTATGCGTTTTTTCCTGAATATATTCAGGAAAAAACGCATACGCCCTTTTTGGCCAAGGGCATCATTGTCAACGTTTTGCCGCTTTTCATGTGCTTTAAAGGCGATTCGAATCTACCTCCTGAAATCTGTTTCCTGCAATTCTGCCTTGATTTCAAATCCTCTTCTTTGCCTTCCCTCAATATATTTGTGGACGAGAGTTATCATTTATAACTCTGCAGGTTTGTGAATTGCAGTGCCCTGAAGCTCCATTTTACAACTCGCTTTTTTGGGAGCTGGCCGCAAAAGCGCAGGATGGCTTCAGGCCCTGTTCTGGTTCCGGGGGGGAGGATGAGCCTGTGGTTAATTCTTCTTCCTGATGGGAAAATAGAGTGACCTGTGCCTGTCCCAACACCAAGAGCTAGTCTCTCACTTGTTCCCCGTCTACCCGTTCATCCTCAGGACAAATTGCAACCTGTACGGAACAGGAGGTTAAAGGTGCTGATGCTCCAAGTAGGGAGATTGTTAGTAAAGCGGATGGAATGGCGAACCCAGGCACAAGGAGAAGAGAAATGAGGTGCGTTTTAGAAACCTTTCCCCATCACATGGTGTACCATCTTTTTGTTTTCTCATGCATGTTTTCGATGTAGGAAGATGTCCTTGAACCTGGAGATTTGGGACCCATGCGATGGGTACCACGCAGTATTACTTTAAAGGGTCTGCGTTTGCTCACCCAACCTCACCAAACCTCTCAGCCCCAAGAGTGTCCACCCTTATGTCTCATCCAGCTGTGGGTCTAGATATGGTCAATCCAGGTTGCATCACAGCCCCTGAACGCATTGTGTAAGAATTTCTCTCTCTTTCACTGTCTTTGTTTCATGGGTTTGTAAAAGTAATTTATTTTTATAATGGGGTTTAGCTGCTTTTCACTGCTGTGTTTATGCCGCTTTTCACCCACTTGACACACTAACAGAGAGATATGAATACATAGGTTTTAAGATTATTACTAGTCAGATATATTCTTGTGCGGTGAATAGGGCGTGTTGAGTCCAGTTCTCTGAGCAAGGAGTAGGTCTTGTCTATTACATATTGGGTTTATGGAACGGTATCTGAGCTAATTTGAAACCCTTGTTTTATGTATCACCCCACCTCACCTTTCCCGTTAAGCAGCCATAGTGTGTTTTCTGCATGTGTGACTCTGTTCTGTTTTGTAATTCAGTTCAAGTGTAACGGTTTTTACAGTCCCTCTATAAGTGATACCTTATGAGAAGTGTCCTTTTCTGTGTGACTTATTTCACTTAGAATCGTCGTACCTAAATCCACTCATCATGCTGCTACTAGCCTTATGACATTGATTTCCTGGCTGAGTGATATTCCATTGTACATAAGGACCACAACTTCTTTATCCATTTTTCTCTTTCCTGGGATATTGAAGGTGGAATGAAGTGGAGGTCCTTGTCAACAGAGCAGCCCTAAACTTTGGGGTGCTTGTGTCTTGCTGATTTTTCATTTTCCCAATTTATACCCCCATGAGTGGAAGTGCCCTAAGCTCTCTAAGCTGTGTTTTTTAGATGTTTCAGGACACACCGTACACTTCTCCAGAGTGGCTGTTGGCAATTTACATCCCGCCCATCAGTGTAGCAAGGCTCCCATTTCTCCATGGCCTGTCCTGCATTTCTGGTTTTGAGACTTTTTTCAGCATGGCCCTTTTGACCGATGGGTAGCGAGTCTTCTTTGTAGCGCTGATTTGCCTTTCCAGGTTGCTTGGTTGGCCAAAAAGGGCGTATGCGTTTTTTCCTGAATATATTCAGGAAAAAACGCATACGCCCTTTTTGGCCAAGAGCATCATTGTCAACGTTTTGCCGCTTTTCATGTGCTTTAAAGGCGATTCGAATCTACCTCCTGAAATCTGTTTCCTGCATTTCTGCCTTGATTTCAAATCCTCTTCTTTGCCTTCCCTAAATATATTTGTGGACGAGAGTTATCATTTATAACTCTGCAGGTTTGTGAATTGCAGTGCCCTGCAGCTCCATTTTACAACTCGCTTTTTTGGGAGCTGGCCGCAAAAGCGCAGGATGGCTTCAGGCCCTGTTCTGGTTCCGGGGGGGAGGATGAGCCTGTGGTTAATTCTTCTTCCTGATGGGAAAATAGAGTGACCTGTGCCTGTCCCAACAACAAGAGCTAGTCTCTCACTGGTTCCCCGTATTCCCGTTCATCCTCAGAACAAATTGCAACCTGTACGGAACAGGAGGTTAAAGGTGCTGATGCTCCAAGTAGGGAGATTGTTAGTAAAGCGGCTGGAATGGCGACCCCGGGCACAAGGAGAAGAGAAATGAGGTGCGTTTTAGAAACCTTTCCCCATCACATGGTGTACCATCTTTTTTGTTTTCTCATGCATGTTTTCGATGTAGGAAGATGCCCTTGAACCTGGAGATTTGGGACCCATGCGATGGGTACCACGCAGTATTACTTTAAAGGGTCTGCGTTTGCTCACCCAACCTCACCAAACCTCTCAGCCCCAAGAGTGTCCACCCTTATGTCTCATCCAGCTGTGGGTCTAGAAATGGTCAATCCAGGTTGCATCACAGCCCCTGAACGCATTGTGTAAGAATTTCTCTCTCTTTCACTGTCTTTGTTTCATGGGTTTTTCAAAGTAATTTATTTTTATAATGGGGTTTAGCTGCTTTTCACTGCTGTGTTTATGCCGCTTTACACCCACTTGACACCCTAACAGAGAGATATCAATACATAGGTTTTACGATTATTATTAGTCAGATATATTCTTGTGCGGTGAATAGGGCGTGTTGAGTCCAGTTCTCTGAGCAAGGAGTAGGTCTTGTCTATTACATATTGGGTTTATGGAACGGTATCTGAGCTAATTTGAAACCCTTGTTTTATGTATCACCCCACCTCACCTTTCCCGTTAAGCAGCCATAGTGTGTTTTCTGCATGTGTGACTCTGTTCTGTTTTGTAATTCAGTTCAAGTGTAACGGTTTTTACATTCCCTCTATCAGTGATACCTTATGAGAAGTGTCCTTTTCTGTGTGACTTATTTCACTTAGAATCGTCGTACCTAAATCCACTCATCATGCTGCTATTAGCCTTATGACATTGATTTCATGGCTGAGTGATATTCCATTGTACATAAGGACCACAACTTCTTTATCCATTTTTCTCCCTCCTGGGATATTGAAGGTGGAATGAAGTGGAGGTCCTTGTCAACAGAGCAGCCCTAAACTTTGGGGTGCTTGTGTCTTGCTGATTTTTCATTTTCCCAATTTATACCCCCATGAGTGGAAGTTCCCTATGCTCTCTAAGCTGTGTTTTTTAGATGTTTCAGGACACACCGTACACTTCTCCAGAGTGGCTGTTGGCAATTTACATCCCACCCATCAGTGTAGCAAGGGTCCCATTTCTCCATGGCCTGTCCTGCATTTCTGGTTTTGAGACTTTTTTCAGCATGGCCCTTTTGACCGATGGGTAGCGAGTCTTCTTTGTAGCCCTGATTTGCCTTTCCAGGTTGCTTGGTTGGCCAAAAAGGGCGTATGCGTTTTTTCCTGAATATATTCAGGAAAAAACGCATACGCCCTTTTTGGCCAAGAGCATCATTGTCAACGTTTTGCCGCTTTTCATGTGCTTTAAAGGCGATTCGAATCTACCTCCTGAAATCTGTTTCCTGCATTTCTGCCTTGATTTCAAATCCTCTTCTTTGCCTTCCCTAAATATATTTGTGGACGAGAGTTATCATTTATAACTCTGCAGGTTTGTGAATTGCAGTGCCCTGAAGCTCCATTTTACAACTCGCTTTTTTGGGAGCTGGCCGCAAAAGCGCAGGATGGCTTCAGGCCCTGTTCTGGTTCCGGGGGGGAGGATGAGCCTGTGGTTAATTCTTCTTCCTGATGGGAAAATAGAGTGACCTGTGCCTGTCCCAACAACAAGAGCTAGTCTCTCACTGGTTCCCCGTATTCCCGTTCATCCTCAGGACAAATTGCAACCTGTACGGAACAGGAGGTTAAAGGTGCTGATGCTCCAAGTAGGGAGATTGTTAGTAAAGCGGCTGGAATGGCGACCCCGGGCACAAGGAGAAGAGAAATGAGGTGCGTTTTAGAAACCTTTCCCCATCACATGGTGTACCATCTTTTTTGTTTTCTCATGCATGTTTTCGATGTAGGAAGATGCCCTTGAACCTGGAGATTTGGGACCCATGCGATGGGTACCACGCAGTATTACTTTAAAGGGTCTGCGTTTGCTCACCCAACCTCACCAAACCTCTCAGCCCCAAGAGTGTCCACCCTTATGTCTCATCCAGCTGTGGGTCTAGAAATGGTCAATCCAGGTTGCATCACAGCCCCTGAACGCATTGTGTAAGAATTTCTCTCTCTTTCACTGTCTTTGTTTCATGGGTTTTTCAAAGTAATTTATTTTTATAATGGGGTTTAGCTGCTTTTCACTGCTGTGTTTATGCCGCTTTACACCCACTTGACACACTAACAGAGAGATATCAATACATAGGTTTTACGATTATTACTAGTCAGATATATTCTTGTGCGGTGAATAGGGCGTGTTGAGTCCAGTTCTCTGAGCAAGGAGTAGGTCTTGTCTATTACATATTGGGTTTATGGAACGGTATCTGAGCTAATTTGAAACCCTTGTTTTATGTATCACCCCACCTCACCTTTCCCGTTAAGCAGCCATAGTGTGTTTTCTGCATGTGTGACTCTGTTCTGTTTTGTAATTCAGTTCAAGTGTAACGGTTTTTACATTCCCTCTATAAGTGATACCTTATGAGAAGTGTCCTTTTCTGTGTGACTTATTTCACTTAGAATCGTCGTACCTAAATCCACTCATCATGCTGCTATTAGCCTTATGACATTGATTTCATGGCTGAGTGATATTCCATTGTACATAAGGACCACAACTTCTTTATCCATTTTTCTCCCTCCTGGGATATTGAAGGTGGAATGAAGTGGAGGTCCTTGTCAACAGAGCAGCCCTAAACTTTGGGGTGCTTGTGTCTTGCTGATTTTTCATTTTCCCAATTTATACCCCAATGAGTGGAAGTGCCCTATGCTCTCTAAGCTGTGTTTTTTAGATGTTTCAGGACACACCGTACACTTCTCCAGAGTGGCTATTGGCAATTTACATCCCGCCCATCAGTGTAGCAAGGCTCCCATTTCTCCATGGCCTGTCCTGCATTTCTGGTTTTGAGACTTTTTTCAGCATGGCCCTTTTGACCGATGGGTAGCGAGTCTTCTTTGTAGCCCTGATTTGCCTTTCCAGGTTGCTTGGTTGGCCAAAAAGGGCGTATGCGTTTTTTCCTGAATATATTCAGGAAAAAACGCATACGCCCTTTTTGGCCAAGAGCATCATTGTCAACGTTTTGCCGCTTTTCATGTGCTTTAAAGGCGATTCGAATCTACCTCCTGAAATCTGTTTCCTGCATTTCTGCCTTGATTTCAAATCCTCTTCTTTGCCTTCCCTCAATATATTTGTGGACGAGAGTTATCATTTATAACTCTGCAGGTTTGTGAATTGCAGTGCCCTGAAGCTCCATTGTACAACTCGCTTTTTTGGGAGCTGGCCGCAAAAGCGCAGGATGGCTTCAGGCCCTGTTCAGGTTCCGGGGGGGAGGATGAGCCTGTGGTTAATTCTTCTTCCTGATGGGAAAATAGAGTGACCTGTGCCTGTCCCAACACCAAGAGCTAGTCTCTCACTGGTTCCCCGTCTACCCGTTCATCCTCAGGACAAATTGCAACCTGTACGGAACAGGAGGTTAAAGGTGCTGATGCTCCAAGTAGGGAGATTGTTAGTAAAGCGGCTGGAATGGCGAACCCGGGCACAAGGAGAAGAGAAATGAGGTGCGTTTTAGAAACCTTTCCCCATCACATGGTGTACCATCTTTTTGTTTTCTCATGCATGTTTTCGATGTAGGAAGATGCCCTTGAACCTGGAGATTTGGGACCCATGCGATGGGTACCACGCAGTATTACTTTAAAGGGTCTGCGTTTGCTCACCCAACCTCACCAAACCTCTCAGCCCCAAGAGTGTCCACCCTTATGTCTCATCCAGCTGTGGGTCTAGATATGGTCAATCCAGGTTGCATCACAGCCCCTGAACGCATTGTGTAAGAATTTCTCTCTCTTTCACTGTCTTTGTTTCATGGGTTTTTCAAAGTAATTTATTTTTATAATGGGGTTTAGCTGCTTTTCACTGCTGTGTTTATGCCGCTTTACACCCACTTGACACACTAACAGAGAGATATCAATACATAGGTTTTAAGATTATTACTAGTCAGATATATTCTTGTGCGGTGAATAGGGCGTGTTGAGTCCAGTTCTCTGAGCAAGGAGTAGGTCTTGTCTATTACATATTGGGTTTATGGAACGGTATCTGAGCTAATTTGAAACCCTTGTTTTATGTATCACCCCACCTTACCTTTCCCGTTAAGCAGCCATAGTGTGTTTTCTGCATGTGTGACTCTGTTCTGTTTTGTAATTCAGTTCAAGTGTAACGGTTTTTACATTCCCTCTATAAGTGATACCTTATGAGAAGTGTCCTTTTCTGTGTGACTTATTTCACTTAGAATCGTCGTACCTAAATCCACTCATCATGCTGCTATTAGCCTTATGACATTGATTTCATGGCTGAGTGATATTCCATTGTACATAAGGACCACAACTTCTTTATCCATTTTTCTCCCTCCTGGGATATTGAAGGTGGAATGAAGTGGAGGTCCTTGTCAACAGAGCAGCCCTAAACTTTGGGGTGCTTGTGTCTTGCTGATTTTTCATTTTCCCAATTTATACCCCCATGAGTGGAAGTGCCCTATGCTCTCTAAGCTGTGTTTTTTAGATGTTTCAGGACACACCGTACACTTCTCCAGAGTGGCTGTTGGCAATTTACATCCCACCCATCAGTGTAGCAAGGCTCCCATTTCTCCATGGCCTGTCCTGCATTTCTGGTTTTGAGACTTTTTTCAGCATGGCCCTTTTGACCGATGGGTAGCGAGTCTTCTTTGTAGCCCTGATTTGCCTTTCCAGGTTGCTTGGTTGGCCAAAAAGGGCGTATGCGTTTTTTCCTGAATATATTCAGGAAAAAACGCATACGCCCTTTTTGGCCAAGAGCATCATTGTCAACGTTTTGCCGCTTTTCATGTGCTTTAAAGGCGATTCGAATCTACCTCCTGAAATCTGTTTCCTGCATTTCTGCCTTGATTTCAAATCCTCTTCTTTGCCTTCCCTAAATATATTTGTGGACGAGAGTTATCATTTATAACTCTGCAGGTTTGTGAATTGCAGTGCCCTGAAGCTCCATTTTACAACTCGCTTTTTTGGGAGCTGGCCGCAAAAGCACAGGATGGCTTCAGGCCCTGTTCTGGTTCCGGGGGGGAGGATGAGCCTGTGGTTAATTCTTCTTCCTGATGGGAAAATAGAGTGACCTGTGCCTGTCCCAACAACAAGAGCTAGTCTCTCACTGGTTCCCCGTATTCCCGTTCATCCTCAGGACAAATTGCAACCTGTACGGAACAGGAGGTTAAAGGTGCTGATGCTCCAAGTAGGGAGATTGTTAGTAAAGCGGCTGGAATGGCGACCCCGGGCACAAGGAGAAGAGAAATGAGGTGCGTTTTAGAAACCTTTCCCCATCACATGGTGTACCATCTTTTTTGTTTTCTCATGCATGTTTTCGATGTAGGAAGATGCCCTTGAACCTGGAGATTTGGGACCCATGCGATGGGTACCACGCAGTATTACTTTAAAGGGTCTGCGTTTGCTCACCCAACCTCACCAAACCTCTCAGCCCCAAGAGTGTCCACCCTTATGTCTCATCCAGCTGTGGGTCTAGAAATGGTCAATCCAGGTTGCATCACAGCCCCTGAACGCATTGTGTAAGAATTTCTCTCTCTTTCACTGTCTTTGTTTCATGGGTTTTTCAAAGTAATTTATTTTTATAATGGGGTTTAGCTGCTTTTCACTGCTGTGTTTATGCCGCTTTACACCCACTTGACACACTAACAGAGAGATATCAATACATAGGTTTTACGATTATTACTAGTCAGATATATTCTTGTGCGGTGAATAGGGCGTGTTGAGTCCAGTTCTCTGAGCAAGGAGTAGGTCTTGTCTATTACATATTGGGTTTATGGAACGGTATCTGAGCTAATTTGAAACCCTTGTTTTATGTATCACCCCACCTCACCTTTCCCGTTAAGCAGCCATAGTGTGTTTTCTGCATGTGTGACTCTGTTCTGTTTTGTAATTCAGTTCAAGTGTAACGGGTTTTACATTCCCTCTATAAGTGATACCTTATGAGAAGTGTCCTTTTCTGTGTGACTTATTTCACTTAGAATCGTCGTACCTAAATCCACTCATCATGCTGCTATTAGCCTTATGACATTGATTTCATGGCTGAGTGATATTCCATTGTACATAAGGACCACAACTTCTTTATCCATTTTTCTCCCTCCTGGGATATTGAAGGTGGAATGAAGTGGAGGTCCTTGTCAACAGAGCAGCCCTAAACTTTGGGGTGCTTGTGTCTTGCTGATTTTTCATTTTCCCAATTTATACCCCCATGAGTGGAAGTGCCCTATGCTCTCTAAGCTGTGTTTTTTAGATGTTTCAGGACACACCGTACACTTCTCCAGAGTGGCTGTTGGCAATTTACATCCCGCCCATCAGTGTAGCAAGGCTCCCATTTCTCCATGGCCTGTCCTGCATTTCTGGTTTTCAGACTTTTTTCAGCATGGCCCTTTTGACCGATGGGTAGCGAGTCTTCTTTGTAGCCCTGATTTGCCTTTCCAGGTTGCTTGGTTGGCCAAAAAGGGCGTATGCGTTTTTTCCTGAATATATTCAGGAAAAAAACGCATACGCCCTTTTTGGCCAAGGGCATCATTGTCAACGTTTTGCCGCTTTTCATGTGCTTTAAAGGCGATTCGAATCTACCTCCTGAAATCTGTTTCCTGCAATTCTGCCTTGATTTCAAATCCTCTTCTTTGCCTTCCCTCAATATATTTGTGGACGAGAGTTATCATTTATAACTCTGCAGGTTTGTGAATTGCAGTGCCCTGAACCTCCATTTTATAACTCGCCTTTTTGGGAGATGGCCGCAAAAGCGCAGGATGGCTTCAGGCCCTGTTCTGGTTCCGGGGGGCAGGATGAGCCTGTGGTTAATTCTTCTTCCTGATGGGAAAATAGAGTGACCTCTGCATGTCCCAACACCAAGAGCTAGTCTCTCATTGGTTCCATGTCTTCTCGTTCATCCTCAGGACAAATTGCAACCTGTACGGAACAGGAGGTTAAAGATGCTGATGCTCCAAGTAGGGAGATTGCTAGTAAAGCGGCTGTTATGGCGAACCCGGGCACAAGGAGATGAGAAATGAGGTATGTTTTAGAAACCTTTCCCCATCACACGGTGTACCATCTTCTGGGTTTCTCATGCATGTTTTTGATGTAGGAAGATGCCCTTGAACCTGGAGATTTGGGACCCATGCGATGGGTACCACGCAGTATTACTTTAAAGGGTCTGCGTTTGCTCACCCAACCTCACCAAACCTCTCAGCCCCAAGAGTGTCCACCCTTATGTCTCATCCAGCTGTGGGTCTAGATATGGTCAATCCAGGTTGCATCACAGCCCCTGAACGCATTGTGTAAGAATTTCGCTCTCTTTCACTGTCTTTGTTTCATGGGTTTTTCAAAGTAATTTATTTTTATAATGGGGTTTAGCTGCTTTTCACTGCTGTGTTTATGCCGCTTTACACCCACTTGACACACTAACAGAGAGATATCAATACATAGGTTTTAAGATTATTACTAGTCAGATATATTCTTGTGCGGTGAATAGGGCGTGTTGAGTCCAGTTCTCTGAGCAAGGAGTAGGTCTTGTCTATTACATATTGGTTTTATGGAACGGTATCTGAGCTAATTTGAAACCCTTGTTTTATGTATCACCCCACCTCACCTTTCCCGTTAAGCAGCCATAGTGTGTTTTCTGCATGTGTGACTCTGTTCTGTTTTGTAATTCAGTTCAAGTGTAACGGTTTTTACATTCCCTCTATAAGTGATACATTATGAGAAGTGTCCTTTTCTGTGTGACTTATTTCACTTAGAATCGTCGTACCTAAATCCACTCATCATGCTGCTACTAGCCTTATGACATTGATTTCATGGCTGAGTGATATTCCATTGTATATAAGGACCACAACTTCTTTATCCATTTTTCTCTTTCCTGGGATATTGAAGGTGGAATGAAGTGGAGGTCATTGTCAAGAGAGCAGCCCTAAACTTTGGGGTGCTTGTCTCTTGCTGATTTTTAATTTTCCCAATGTATACCCCCATGAGTGGAAGTGCCCTATGCTCTCTAAGCTTTGCTTTTTAGACGTTTCAGGACTCACCGTACACTTCTCCAGAGTGGCTGTTGGCAATTTACATCCCGCCCATCAGTGTAGCATGGCTCCCATTTCTCCATGGCCTTTCCTGCATTTCTGGTTTTGACACTTTTTTCAGCATGGCCATTTTGACCAATGGGTAGCGAGACTTCTTTGTAGCGCTGATTTGCCTTTCCAGGTTGCTTGGTTGGCCAAAAAGGGCGTATGCGTTTTTTCCTGAATATATTCAGGAAAAAACGCATACGCCCTTTTTGGCCAAGGGCATCATTGTCAACGTTTTGCCGCTTTTCATGTGCTTTAAAGGCGATTCGAATCTACCTCCTGAAATCTGTTTCCTGCAATTCTGCCTTGATTTCAAATCCTCTTCTTTGCCTTCCCTCAATATATTTGTGGACGAGAGTTATCATTTATAACTCTGCAGGTTTGTGAATTGCAGTGCCCTGAACCTCCATTTTACAACTCTCCTTTTTGGGAGATGGCCGCAAAAGCGCAGGATGGCTTCAGGCCCTGTTCTGGTTCCGGGGGGCAGGATGAGCCTGTGGTTAATTCTTCTTCCTGATGGGAAAATAGAGTGACCTCTGCATGTCCCTACACCAAGAGCTAGTCTCTCATTGGTTCCCCGTCTTCCCGTTCATCCTCAGGACAAATTGCAACCTGTACGGAACAGGAGGTTAAAGGTGCTGATGCTCCAAGTAGGGAGATTGTTAGTAAAGCGGCTGGAATGGCGAACCCGGGCACAAGGAGAAGAGAAATGAGGTGCGTTTTAGAAACCTTTCCCCATCACATGGTGTACCATCTTTTTGTTTTCTCATGCATGTTTTCGATGTAGGAAGATGCCCTTGAACCTGGAGATTTGGGACCCATGCGATGGGTACCACGCAGTATTACTTTAAAGGGTCTGCGTTTGCTCACCCAACCTCACCAAACCTCTCAGCCCCAAGAGTGTCCACCCTTATGTCTCATCCAGCTGTGGGTCTAGATATGGTCAATCCAGGTTGCATCACAGCCCCTGAACGCATTGTGTAAGAATTTCGCTCTCTTTCACTGTCTTTGTTTCATGGGTTTTTCAAAGTAATTTATTTTTATAATGGGGTTTAGCTGCTTTTCACTGCTGTGTTTATGCTGCTTTACACCCACTTGACACACTAACAGAGAGATATCAATACATAGGTTTTAAGATTATTACTAGTCAGATATATTCTTGTGTGGTGAATAGGGCGTGTTGAGTCCAGTTCTCTGAGCAAGGAGTAGGTCTTGTCTATTACATATTGGTTTTATGGAACGGTATCTGAGCTAATTTGAAACCCTTGTTTTATGTATCACCCCACCTCACCTTTCCCGTTAAGCAGCCATAGTGTGTTTTCTGCATGTGTGACTCTGTTCTGTTTTGTAATTCAGTTCAAGTGTAACGGTTTTTACATTCCCTCTATAAGTGATACATTATGAGAAGTGTCCTTTTCTGTGTGACTTATTTCACTTAGAATCGTCGTACCTAAATCCACTCATCATGCTGCTACTAGCCTTATGACATTGATTTCATGGCTGAGTGATATTCCATTGTATATAAGGACCACAACTTCTTTATCCATTTTTCTCTTTCCTGGGATATTGAAGGTGGAATGAAGTGGAGGTCCTTGTCAAGAGAGCAGCCCTAAACTTTTGGGTGCTTGTCTCTTGCTGATTTTTAATTTTCCCAATGTATACCCCCATGAGTGGAAGTGCCCTATGCTCTCTAAGCTTTGCTTTTTAGACGTTTCAGGACTCACCGTACACTTCTCCAGAGTGGCTGTTGGCAATTTACATCCCGCCCATCAGTGTAGCATGGCTCCCATTTCTCCATGGCCTTTCCTGCATTTCTGGTTTTGACACTTTTTTCAGCATGGCCATTTTGACCAATGGGTAGCGAGACTTCTTTGTAGCGCTGATTTGCCTTTCCAGGTTGCTTGGTTGGCCAAAAAGGGCGTATGCGTTTTTTCCTGAATATATTCAGGAAAAAACGCATACGCCCTTTTTGGCCAAGGGCATCATTGTCAACGTTTTGCCGCTTTTCATGTGCTTTAAAGGCGATTCGAATCTACCTCCTGAAATCTGTTTCCTGCAATTCTGCCTTGATTTCAAATCCTCTTCTTTGCCTTCCCTCAATATATTTGTGGACGAGAGTTATCATTTATAACTCTGCAGGTTTGTGAATTGCAGTGCCCTGAACCTCCATTTTACAACTCGCGTTTTTGGGAGATGGCCGCAAAAGCGCAGGATGGCTTCAGGCCCTGTTCTGGTTCCGGGGGGCAGGCTGAGCCTGTGGTTAATTCTTCTTCCTGATGGGAAAATAGAGTGACCTGTGCCTGTCCCTACACCAAGAGCTAGTCTCTCATTGGTTCCCCGTCTTCCCGTTCATCCTCAGGACAAATTGCAACCTGTACGGAACAGGAGGTTAAAGGTGCTGATGCTCCAAGTAGGGAGATTGTTAGTAAAGCGGCTGGAATGGCGAACCCGGGCACAAGGAGAAGAGAAATGAGGTGCGTTTTAGAAACCTTTCCCCATCACATGGTGTACCATCTTTTTGTTTTCTCATGCATGTTTTCGATGTAGGAAGATGCCCTTGAACCTGGAGATTTGGGACCCATGCGATGGGTACCACGCAGTATTACTTTAAAGGGTCTGCGTTTGCTCACCCAACCTCACCAAACCTCTCAGCCCCAAGAGTGTCCACCCTTATGTCTCATCCAGCTGTGGGTCTAGATATGGTCAATCCAGGTTGCATCACAGCCCCTGAACGCATTGTGTAAGAATTTCTCTCTCTTTCACTGTCTTTGTTTCATGGGTTTTTCAAAGTAATTTATTTTTATAATGGGGTTTAGCTGCTTTTCACTGCTGTGTTTATGCCGCTTTACACCCACTTGACACACTAACAGAGAGATATCAATACCTAGGTTTTAAGATTATTACTAGTCAGATATATTCTTGTGCGGTGAATAGGGCGTGTTGAGTCCAGTTCTCTGAGCAAGGAGTAGGTCTTATCTATTACATATTGGTTTTATGGAACGGTATCTGAGCTAATTTGAAACCCTTGTTTTATGTATCACCCCACCTCACCTTTCCCGTTAAGCAGCCATAGAGTGTTTTCTGCATGTGTGACTCTGTTCTGTTTTGTAATTCAGTTCAAGTGTAACGGTTTTTACATTCCCTCTATAAGTGATACATTATGAGAAGTGTCCTTTTCTGTGTGACTTATTTCACTTAGAATCGTCGTACCTAAATCCACTCATCATGCTGCTACTAGCCTTATGACATTGATTTCATGGCTGAGTGATATTCCATTGTATATAAGGACCACAACTTCTTTATCCATTTTTCTCTTTCCTGGGATATTGAAGGTGGAATGAAGTGGAGGTCCTTGTCAAGAGAGCAGCCCTAAACTTTGGGGTTCTTGTCTCTTGCTGATTTTTAATTTTCCCAATGTATACCCCCATGAGTGGAAGTGCCCTATGCTCTGTAGCTTTGCTTTTTAGACGTTTCAGGACTCACCGTACACTTCTCCAGAGTGGCTGTTGGCAATTTACATCCCGCCCATCAGTGTAGCATGGCTCCCATTTCTCCATGGCCTTTCCTGCATTTCTGGTTTTGACACTTTTTTCAGCATGGCCATTTTGACCAATGGGTAGCGAGACTTCTTTGTAGCGCTGATTTGCCTTTCCAGGTTGCTTGGTTGGCCAAAAAGGGCGTATGCGTTTTTTCCTGAATATATTCAGGAAAAAACGCATACGCCCTTTTTGGCCAAGGGCATCATTGTCAACGTTTTGCCACTTTTCATGTGCTTTAAAGGCGATTCGAATCTACCTCCTGAAATCTGTTTCCTGCAATTCTGCCTTGATTTCAAATCCTCTTCTTTGCCTTCCCTCAATATATTTGTGGACGAGAGTTATCATTTATAACTCTGCAGGTTTGTGAATTGCAGTGCCCTGAACCTCCATATTACAACTCGCCTTTTTGGGAGATGGCCGCAAAAGCGCAGGATGGCTTCAGGCCCTGTTCTGGTTCCAGGGGGCAGGCTGAGCCTGTGGTTAATTCTTCTTCCTGATGGGAAAATAGAGTGACCTCTGCATGTCCCAACACCAAGAGCTAGTCTCTCATTGGTTCCATGTCTTCTCGTTCATCCTCAGGACAAATTGCAACCTGTACGGAACAGGAGGTTAAAGATGCTGATGCTCCAAGTAGGGAGATTGCTAGTAAAGCGGCTGTTATGGCGAACCCGGGCACAAGGAGATGAGAAATGAGGTACGTTTTAGAAACCTTTCCCCATCACACGGTGTACCATCTTCTGGGTTTCTCATGCATGTTTTCAATGTAGGAAGATGCCCTTGAACCTGGAGATTTGGGACCCATGCGATGGGTACCAGGCAGTATTACTTTAAAGGGTCTGCGTTTGCTCACCCAACCTCACCAAACCTCTCAGCCCCAAGAGTGTCCACCCTTATGTCTCATCCAGCTGTGGGTCTAGATATGGTCAATCCAGGTTGCATCACAGCCCCTGAACGCATTGTGTAAGAATTTCGCTCTCTTTCACTGTCTTTGTTTCATGGGTTTTTCAAAGTAATTTATTTTTATAATGGGGTTTAGCTGCTTTTCACTGCTGTGTTTATGCTGCTTTACACCCACTTGACACACTAACAGAGAGATATCAATACATAGGTTTTAAGATTATTACTAGTCAGATATATTCTTGTGTGGTGAATAGGGCGTGTTGAGTCCAGTTCTCTGAGCAAGGAGTAGGTCTTGTCTATTACATATTGGTTTTATGGAACGGTATCTGAGCTAATTTGAAACCCTTGTTTTATGTATCACCCCACCTCACCTTTCCCGTTAAGCAGCCATAGTGTGTTTTCTGCATGTGTGACTCTGTTCTGTTTTGTAATTCAGTTCAAGTGTAACGGTTTTTACATTCCCTCTATAAGTGATACCTTATGAGAAGTGTCCTTTTCTGTGTGACTTATTTCACTTAGAATCGTCGTACCTAAATCCACTCATCATGCTGCTATTAGCCTTATGACATTGATTTCATGGCTGAGTGATATTCCATTGTACATAAGGACCACAACTTCTTTATCCATTTTTCTCCCTCCTGGGATATTGAAGGTGGAATGAAGTGGAGGTCCTTGTCAACAGAGCAGCCCTAAACTTTGGGGTGCTTGTGTCTTGCTGATTTTTCATTTTCCCAATTTATACCCCCATGAGTGGAAGTGCCCTATGCTCTCTAAGCTGTGTTTTTTAGATGTTTCAGGACACACCGTACACTCCTCCCGAGTGGCTGTTGGCAATTTACATCCCGCCCATCAGTGTAGCAAGGCTCCCATTACTCCATGGCCTGTCCTGCATTTCTGGTTTTGAGACTTTTTTCAGCATGGCCCTTTTGACCGATGGGTAGCGAGTCTTCTTTGTAGCCCTGATTTGCCTCTCCAGGTTGCTTGGTTGGCCAAAAAGGGCGTATGCGTTTTTTCCTGAATATATTCAGGAAAAAACACATACGCCCTTTTTGGCCAAGGGCATCATTGTCAACGTTTTGCCGCTTTTCATGTGCTTTAAAGGTGATTCGAATCTACCTCCTGAAATCTGTTTCCTGCATTTCTGCCTTGATTTCAAATCCTCTTCTTTGCCTTCCCTCAATATATTTGTGGACGAGAGTTATCATTTATAACTCTGCAGGTTTGTGAATTGCAGTGCCCTGAAGCTCCATTTTACAACTCGCTTTTTTGGGAGCTGGCCGCAAAAGCGCAGGATGGCTTCAGGCCCTGTTCTGGTTCCGGGGGGAGGATGAGCCTGTGGTTAATTCTTCTTCCTGATGGGAAAATAGAGTGACCTGTGCCTGTCCCAACACCAAGAGCTAGTCTCTCACTGGTTCCCCGTCTACCCGTTCATCCTCAGGACAAATTGCAACCTGTACGGAACAGGAGGTTAAAGGTGCTGATGCTCCAAGTAGGGAGATTGCTAGGAAAGTGGCTGGAATGGCGACCCCGGGCACAAGGAGAAGAGAAATGAGGTGCGTTTTAGAAACCTTTCCCCATCACATGGTGTACCATCTTTTTGTTTTCTCATGCATGTTTTCGATGTAGGAAGATGCCCTTGAACCTGGAGATTTGGGACCCATGCGATGGGTACCACGCAGTATTACTTTAAAGGGTCTGCGTTTGCTCACCCAACCTCACCAAACCTCTCAGCCCCAAGAGTGTCCACCCTTATGTCTCATCCAGCTGTGGGTCTAGATATGGTCAATCCAGGTTGCATCACAGCCCCTGAACGCATTGTGTAAGAATTTCTCTCTCTTTCACTGTCTTTGTTTCATGGGTTTTTCAAAGTAATTTATTTTTATAATGGGGTTTAGCTGCTTTTCACTGCTGTGTTTATGCCGCTTTACACCCACTTGACACACTAACAGAGAGATATCAATACATAGGTTTTAAGATTATTACTAGTCAGATATATTCTTGTGCGGTGAATAGGGCGTGTTGAGTCCAGTTCTCTGAGCAAGGAGTAGGTCTTGTCTATTACATATTGGGTTTATGGAACGGTATCTGAGCTAATTTGAAACCCTTGTTTTATGTATCACCCCACCTCACCTTTCCCGTTAAGCAGCCATAGTGTGTTTTCTGCATGTGTGACTCTGTTCTGTTTTGTAATTCAGTTCAAGTGTAACGGGTTTTACATTCCCTCTATAAGTGATACCTTATGAGAAGTGTCCTTTTCTGTGTGACTTATTTCACTTAGAATCGTCGTACCTAAATCCACTCATCATGCTGCTATTAGCCTTATGACATTGATTTCATGGCTGAGTGATATTCCATTGTACATAAGGACCACAACTTCTTTATCCATTTTTCTCCCTCCTGGGATTTTGAAGGTGGAATGAAGTGGAGGTCCTTGTCAACAGAGCAGCCCTAAACTTTGGGGTGCTTGTGTCTTGCTGATTTTTCATTTTCCCAATTTATACCCCCATGAGTGGAAGTGCCCTATGCTCTCTAAGCTGTGTTTTTTAGATGTTTCAGGACACACCGTACACTTCTCCAGAGTGGCTGTTGGCAATTTACATCCCGCCCATCAGTGTAGCAAGGCTCCCATTTCTCCATGGCCTGTCCTGCATTTCTGGTTTTGAGACTTTTTTCAGCATGGCCCTTTTGACCGATGGGTAGCGAGTCTTCTTTGTACCGCTGATTTGCCTTTCCAGGTTGCTTGGTTGGCCAAAACGGGCGTATGCGTTTTTTCCTGAATATATTCAGGAAAAAACGCATACGCCCGTTTTGGCCAAGGGCATCATTGTCAACGTTTTGCCGCTTTTCATGTGCTTTAAAGGCGATTCGAATCTACCTCCTGAAATCTGTTTCCTGCAATTCTGCCTTGATTTCAAATCCTCTTCTTTGCCTTCCCTCAATATATTTGTGGACGAGAGTTATCATTTATAACTCTGCAGGTTTGTGAATTGCAGTGCCCTGAACCTCCATTTTACAACTCGCGTTCTTGGGAGCTGGCCGCAAAAGCGCAGGATGGCTTCAGGCCCTGTTCTGGTTCCGGGGGGCAGGCTGAGCCTGTGGTTAATTCTTCTTCCTGATGGGAAAATAGAGTGACCTGTGCCTGTCCCTACACCAAGAGCTAGTCTCTCATTGGTTCCACGTCTTCCCGTTCATCCTCAGGACAAATTGCAACCTGTACGGAACAGGAGGTTAAAGGTGCTGATGCTCCAAGTAGGGAGATTGTTAGTAAAGCGGCTGGAATGGCGAACCCGGGCACAAGGAGATGAGAAATGAGGTGCGTTTTAGAAACCTTTCCCCATCACATGGTGTACCATCTTTTTGTTTTCTCATGCATGTTTTCGATGTAGGAAGATGCCCTTGAACCTGGAGATTTGGGACCCATGCGATGGGTACCACGCAGTATTACTTTAAAGGGTCTGCGTTTGCTCACCCAACCTCACCAAACCTCTCAGCCCCAAGAGTGTCCACCCTTATGTCTCATCCAGCTGTGGGTCTAGATATGGTCAATCCAGGTTGCATCACAGCCCCTGAACGCATTGTGTAAGAATTTCTCTCTCTTTCACTGTCTTTGTTTCATGGGTTTTTCAAAGTAATTTATTTTTATAATGGGGTTTAGCTGCTTTTCACTGCTGTGTTTATGCCGCTTTACACCCACTTGACACACTAACAGAGAGATATCAATACATAGGTTTTAAGATTATTACTAGTCAGATATATTCTTGTGCGGTGAATAGGGCGTGTTGAGTCCAGTTCTCTGAGCAAGGAGTACGTCTTGTCTATTACATATTGGGTTTATGGAACGGTATCTGAGCTAATTTGAAACCCTTGTTTTATGTATCACCCCACCTCACCTTTCCCGTTAAGCAGCCATAGTGTGTTTTCTGCATGTGTGACTCTGTTCTGTTTTGTAATTCAGTTCAAGTGTAACGGTTTTTACATTCCCTCTATAAGTGATACCTTATGAGAAGTGTCCTTTTCTGTGTGACTTATTTCACTTAGAATCGTCGTACCTAAATCCACTCATCATGCTGCTACTAGCCTTATGACATTGATTTCATGGCTGAGTGATATTGCATTGTACATAAGGACCACAACTTCTTTATCCATTTCTCTCTTTCCTGGGATATTGAAGGTGGAATGAAGTGGAGGTCCTTGTCAACAGAGCAGCCCTAAACTTTGGGGTGCTTGTGTCTTGCTGATTTTTCATTTTCCCAATTTATACCCCCATGAGTGGAAGTGCCCTAAGCTCTCTAAGCTGTGTTTTTTAGATGTTTCAGGACACACCGTACACTTCTCCAGAGTGGCTGTTGGCAATTTACATCCCGCCCATCAGTGTAGCAAGGCTCCCATTTCTCCATGGCCTGTCCTGCATTTCTGGTTTTCAGACTTTTTTCAGCATGGCCCTTTTGACCGATGGGTAGCGAGTCTTCTTTGTAGCCCTGATTTGCCTTTCCAGGTTGCTTGGTTGGCCAAAAAGGGCGTATGCGTTTTTTCCTGAATATATTCAGGAAAAAACGCATACGCCCTTTTTGGCCAAGGGCATCATTGTCAACGTTTTGCCGCTTTTCATGTGCTTTAAAGGCGATTCGAATCTACCTCCTGAAATCTGTTTCCTGCATTTCTGCCTTGATTTCAACTCCTTTTCTTTGCCGTCCCTCAATATATTTGTGGACGAAAGTTATCATTTATAACTCTGCAGGTTTGTGAATTGCAGTGCCCTGAAGCTCCATTTTACAACTCGCTTTTTTGGGAGCTGGCCGCAAAAGCGCAGGATGGCTTCAGTCCCTGTTCTGGTTCCGGGGGGGAGGATGAGCCTGTGGTTAATTCTTCTTCCTGATGGGAAAATAGAGTGACCTGTGCCTGTCCCAACAACAAGAGCTAGTCTCTCACTGGTTCCCCGTCTACCCGTTCATCCTCAGGACAAATTGCAACCTGTACGGAACAGGAGGTTAAAGGTGCTGATGCTCCAAGTAGGGAGATTGCTAGGAAAGTGGCTGGAATGGCGACCCCGGGCACAAGGAGAAGAGAAATGAGGTGCGTTTTAGAAACCTTTCCCCATCACATGGTGTACCATCATTTTGTTTTCTCATGCATGTTTTCGATGTAGGAAGATGCCCTTGAACCTGGAGATTTGGGACCCATGCGATGGGTACCACGCAGTATTACTTTAAAGGGTCTGCGTTTGCTCACCCAACCTCACCAAACCTCTCAGCCCCAAGAGTGTCCACCCTTATGTCTCATCCAGCTGTGGGTCTAGAAATGGTCAATCCAGGTTGCATCACAGCCCCTGAACGCATTGTGTAAGAATTTCTCTCTCTTTCACTGTCTTTGTTTCATGGGTTTTTCAAAGTAATTTATTTTTTTAATGGGGTTTAGCTGCTTTTCACTGCTGTGTTTATGCCGCTTTACACCCACTTGACACACTAACAGAGAGATATCAATACATAGGTTTTAAGATTATTACTAGTCAGATATATTCTTGTGCGGTGAATAGGGCGTGTTGAGTCCAGTTCTCTGAGCAAGGAGTACATCTTGTCTATTACATATTGGGTTTATGGAACGGTATCTGAGCTAATTTGAAACCCTTGTTTTATGTATCACCCCACCTCACCTTTCCCGTTAAGCAGCCATAGTGTGTTTTCTGCATGTGTTACTCTGTTCTGTTTTGTAATTCAGTTCAAGTGTAACGGTTTTTACATTCCCTCTATAAGTGATACCTTATGAGAAGTGTCCTTTTCTGTGTGACTTATTTCACTTAGAATCGTCGTACCTAAATCCACTCATCATGCTACTATTAGCCTAATGACATTGATTTCATGGCTGAGTGATATTCCATTGTACATAAGGACCACAACTTCTTTATCCATTTTTCTCCCTCCTGGGATATTGAAGGTGGAATGAAGTGGAGGTCCTTGTCAACAGAGCAGCCCTAAACTTTGGGGTGCTTGTGTCTTGCTGATTTTTCATTTTCCCAATTTATACCCCCATGAGTGGAAGTGCCCTATGCTCTCTAAGCTGTGTTTTTTAGATGTTTCAGGACACACCGTACACTTCTCCCGAGTGGCTGTTGGCAATTTACATCCCGCCCATCAGTGTAGCAAGGCTCCCATTACTCCATGGCCTGTCCTGCATTTCTGGTTTTGAGACTTTTTTCAGCATGGCCCTTTTGACCGATGGGTAGCGAGTCTTCTTTGTAGCCCTGATTTGCCTCTCCAGGTTGCTTGGTTGGCCAAAAAGGGCGTATGCGTTTTTTCCTGAATATATTCAGGAAAAAACACATACGCCCTTTTTGGCCAAGGGCATCATTGTCAACGTTTTGCCGCTTTTCATGTGCTTTAAAGGTGATTCGAATCTACCTCCTGAAATCTGTTTCCTGCATTTCTGCCTTGATTTCAAATCCTCTTCTTTGCCTTCCCTCAATATATTTGTGGACGAGAGTTATCATTTATAACTCTGCAGGTTTGGGAATTGCAGTGCCCTGAAGCTCCATTTTACAACTCGCTTTTTTGGGAGCTGGCCGCAAAAGTGCAGGATGGCTTCAGGCCCTGTTCTGGTTCCGGGGGGAGGATGAGCCTGTGGTTAATTCTTCTTCCTGATGGGAAAATAGAGTGACCTGTGCCTGTCCCAACAACAAGAGCTAGTCTCTCACTGGTTCCCCGTATTCCCGTTCATCCTCAGGACAAATTGCAACCTGTACGGAACAGGAGGTTAAAGGTGCTGATGCTCCAAGTAGGGAGATTGTTAGTAAAGCGGCTGGAATGGCGACCCCGGGCACAAGGAGAAGAGAAATGAGGTGCGTTTTAGAAACCTTTCCCCATCACATGGTGTACCATCTTTTTTGTTTTCTCATGCATGTTTTCGATGTAGGAAGATGCCCTTGAACCTGGAGATTTGGGACCCATACGATGGGTACCACGCAGTATTACTTTAAAGGGTCTGCGTTTGCTCACCCAACCTCACCAAACCTCTCAGCCCCAAGAGTGTCCACCCTTATGTCTCATCCAGCTGTGCGTCTAGATATGGTCAATCCAGGTTGCATCACAGCCCCTGAACGCATTGTGTAAGAATTTCTCTCTCTTTCACTGTCTTTGTTTCATGGGTTTTTCAAAGTAATTTATTTTTATAATGGGGTTTAGCTGCTTTTCACTGCTGTGTTTATGCCGCTTTACACCCACTTGACACACTAACAGAGAGATATCAATACATAGGTTTTACGATTATTACTAGTCAGATATATTCTTGTGCGGTGAATAGGGCGTGTTGAGTCCAGTTCTCTGAGCAAGGAGTAGGTCTTGTCTATTACATATTGGGTTTATGGAACGGTATCTGAGCTAATTTGAAACCCTTGTTTTATGTATCACCCCACCTCACCTTTCCCGTTAAGCAGCCATAGTGTGTTTTCTGCATGTGTGACTCTGTTCTGTTTTGTAATTCAGTTCAAGTGTAACGGTTTTTACATTCCCTCTATAAGTGATACCTTATGAGAAGTGTCCTTTTCTGTGTGACTTATTTCACTTAGAATCGTCGTACCTAAATCCACTCATCATGCTGCTACTAGCCTTATGACATTGATTTCATGGCTGAGTGATATTCCATTGTACATAAGGACCACAACTTCTTTATCCATTTTTCTCTTTCCTGGGATATTGAAGGTGGAATGAAGTGGATGTCCTTGTCGACAGAGCAGCACTAAACGTTGGGGTGCTTGTGTCTTGCTGATTTTTCATTTTCCCAATTTATACCCCCATGAGTGGAAGTGCCCTAAGCTCTCTAAGCTGTGTTTTTTAGATGTTTCAGGACACACCGTACACTTCTCCAGAGTGGCTGTTGGCAATTTACATCCCGCCCATCAGTGTAGCAAGGCTCCCAGTTCTCCATGGCCTGTCCTGCATTTCTGGTTTTGAGACTTTTTTCAGCATGGCCCTTTTGACCGATGGGTAGCGAGTCTTCTTTGTAGCCCTGATTTGCCTTTCCAGGTTGCTTGGTTGGCCAAAAAGGGCGTATGCGTTTTTTCCTGAATATATTCAGGAAAAAACGCATACGCCCTTTTTGGCCAAGGGCATCATTGTCAACGTTTTGCCGCTTTTCATGTGCTTTAAAGGCGATTCGAATCTACCTCCTGAAATCTGTTTCCTGCAATTCTGCCTTGATTTCAAATCCTCTTCTTTGCCTTCCCTCAATATATTTGTGGACGAGAGTTATCATTTATAACTCTGCAGGTTTGTGAATTGCAGTGCCCTGAAGCTCCATTTTACAACTCGCTTTTTTGGGAGCTGGCCGCAAAAGCGCAGGATGGCTTCAGGCCCTGTTCTGGTTCCGGGGGGGAGGATGAGCCTGTGGTTAATTCTTCTTCCTGATGGGAAAATAGAGTGACCTGTGCCTGTCCCTACAACAAGAGCTAGTCTCTCACTGGTTCCCCGTATTCCCGTTCATCCTCAGGACAAATTGCAACCTGTACGGAACAGGAGGTTAAAGGTGCTGATGCTCCAAGTAGGGAGATTGTTAGTAAAGCGGCTGGAATGGCGACCCCGGGCACAAGGAGAAGAGAAATGAGGTGCGTTTTAGAAACCTTTCCCCATCACATGGTGTACCATCTTTTTTGTTTTCTCATGCATGTTTTCGATGTAGGAAGATGCCCTTGAACCTGGAGATTTGGGACCCATGCGATGGGTACCTCGCAGTATTACTTTAAAGGGTCTGCATTTGCTCACCCAACCTCACCAAACCTCTCAGCCCCAAGAGTGTCCACCCTTATGTCTCATCCAGCTGTGGGTCTAGATATGGTCAATCCAGGTTGCATCACAGCCCCTGAACGCATTGTGTAAGAATTTCTCTCTCTTTCACTGTCTTTGTTTCATGGGTTTGTAAAAGTAATTTATTTTTATAATGGGGTTTAGCTGCTTTTCACTGCTGTGTTTATGCCGCTTTTCACCCACTTGACACACTAACAGAGAGATATCAATACATAGGTTTTAAGATTATTACTAGTCAGATATATTCTTGTGCGGTGAATAGGGCGTGTTGAGTCCAGTTCTCTGAGCAAGGAGTAGGTCTTGTCTATTACATATTGGGTTTATGGAACGGTATCTGAGCTAATTTGAAACCCTTGTTTTATGTATCACCCCACCTCACCTTTCCCGTTAAGCAGCCATAGTGTGTTTTCTGCATGTGTGACTCTGTTCTGTTTTGTAATTCAGTTCAAGTGTAACGGTTTTTACAGTCCCTCTATAAGTGATACCTTATGAGAAGTGTCCTTTTCTGTGTGACTTATTTCACTTAGAATCGTCGTACCTAAATCCACTCATCATGCGGCTACTAGCCTTATGACATTGATTTCCTGGCTGAGTGATATTCCATTGTACATAAGGACCACAACTTCTTTATCCATTTTTCTCTTTCCTGGGATATTGAAGGTGGAATGAAGTGGAGGTCCTTGTCAACAGAGCAGCCCTAAACTTTGGGGTGCTTGTGTCTTGCTGATTTTTCATTTTCCCAATTTATACCCCCATGAGTGGAAGTGCCCTAAGCTCTCTAAGCTGTGTTTTTTAGATGTTTCAGGACACACCGTACACTTCTCCAGAGTGGCTGTTGGCAATTTACATCCCGCCCATCAGTGTAGCAAGGCTCCCATTTCTCCATGGCCTGTCCTGCATTTCTGGTTTTGAGACTTTTTTCAGCATGGCCCTTTTGACCGATGGGTAGCGAGTCTTCTTTGTAGCGCTGATTTGCCTTTCCAGGTTGCTTGGTTGGCCAAAAAGGGCGTATGCGTTTTTTCCTGAATATATTCAGGAAAAAACGCATACGCCCTTTTTGGCCAAGAGCATCATTGTCAACGTTTTGCCGCTTTTCATGTGCTTTAAAGGCGATTCGAATCTACCTCCTGAAATCTGTTTCCTGCATTTCTGCCTTGATTTCAAATCCTCTTCTTTGCCTTCCCTAAATATATTTGTGGACGAGAGTTATCATTTATAACTCTGCAGGTTTGTGAATTGCAGTGCCCTGCAGCTCCATTTTACAACTCGCTTTTTTGGGAGCTGGCCGCAAAAGCGCAGGATGGCTTCAGGCCCTGTTCTGGTTCCGGGGGGGAGGATGAGCCTGTGGTTAATTCTTCTTCCTGATGGGAAAATAGAGTGACCTGTGCCTGTCCCAACAACAAGAGCTAGTCTCTCACTGGTTCCCCGTATTCCCGTTCATCCTCAGGACAAATTGCAACCTGTACGGAACAGGAGGTTAAAGGTGCTGATGCTCCAAGTAGGGAGATTGTTAGTAAAGCGGCTGGAATGGCGACCCCGGGCACAAGGAGAAGAGAAATGAGGTGCGTTTTAGAAACCTTTCCCCATCACATGGTGTACCATCTTTTTTGTTTTCTCATGCATGTTTTCGATGTAGGAAGATGCCCTTGAACCTGGAGATTTGGGACCCATGCGATGGGTACCACGCAGTATTACTTTAAAGGGTCTGCGTTTGCTCACCCAACCTCACCAAACCTCTCAGCCCCAAGAGTGTCCACCCTTATGTCTCATCCAGCTGTGGGTCTAGAAATGGTCAATCCAGGTTGCATCACAGCCCCTGAACGCATTGTGTAAGAATTTCTCTCTCTTTCACTGTCTTTGTTTCATGGGTTTTTCAAAGTAATTTATTTTTATAATGGGGTTTAGCTGCTTTTCACTGCTGTGTTTATGCCGCTTTACACCCACTTGACACCCTAACAGAGAGATATCAATACATAGGTTTTACGATTATTATTAGTCAGATATATTCTTGTGCGGTGAATAGGGCGTGTTGAGTCCAGTTCTCTGAGCAAGGAGTAGGTCTTGTCTATTACATATTGGGTTTATGGAACGGTATCTGAGCTAATTTGAAACCCTTGTTTTATGTATCACCCCACCTCACCTTTCCCGTTAAGCAGCCATAGTGTGTTTTCTGCATGTGTGACTCTGTTCTGTTTTGTAATTCAGTTCAAGTGTAACGGTTTTTACATTCCCTCTATCAGTGATACCTTATGAGAAGTGTCCTTTTCTGTGTGACTTATTTCACTTAGAATCGTCGTACCTAAATCCACTCATCATGCTGCTACTCACCTTACGACATTGATTTCCTGGCTGAGTGATATTCCATTGTACATAAGGACCACAACTTCTTTATCCATTTTTCTCTTTCCTGGGATATTTAAGGTGGAATGAAGTGGAGGTCCTTGTCAACAGAGCAGCCCTCAACTTTGGGGTGCTTGTGTCTTGCTGATTTTTCATTTTCCCAATTTATACCCCCATGAGTGGAAGTGCCCTATGCTCTCTAAGCTGTGTTTTTTAGATGTTTCAGGACACACCGTACACTTCTCCAGAGTGGCTGTTGGCAATTTACATCCCGCCCATCAGTGTAGCAAGGCTCCCATTTCTCCATGGCCTGTCCTGCATTTCTGGTTTTGAGACTTTTTTCAGCATGGCCCTTTTGACCGATGGGTAGCGAGTCTTCTTTGTAGCCCTGATTTGCCTTTCCAGGTTGCTTGGTTGGCCAAAAAGGGCGTATGCGTTTTTTCCTGAATATATTCAGGAAAAAACGCATACGCCCTTTTTGGCCAAGGGCATCATTGTCAACGTTTTGCCGCTTTTCATGTGCTTTAAAGGCGATTCGAATCTACCTCCTGAAATCTGTTTCCTGCATTTCTGCCTTGATTTCAAATCCTCTTCTTTGCCTTCCCTCAATATATTTGTGGACGAGAGTTATCATTTATAACTCTGCAGGTTTGTGAATTGCAGTGCCCTGAAGCTCCATTGTACAACTCGCTTTTTTGGGAGCTGGCTGCAAAAGCGCAGGATGGCTTCAGGCCCTGTTCTGGTTCCGGGGGGGAGGATGAGCCTGTGGTTAATTCTTCTTCCTGATGGGAAAATAGAGTGACCTGTGCCTGTCCCAACACCAAGAGCTAGTCTCTCACTGGTTCCCCGTCTACCCGTTCATCCTCAGGACAAATTGCAACCTGTACGGAACAGGAGGTTAAAGGTGCTGATGCTCCAAGTAGGGAGATTGTTAGTAAAGCGGCTGGAATGGCGAACCCGGGCACAAGGAGAAGAGAAATGAGGTGCGTTTTAGAAACCTTTCCCCATCACATGGTGTACCATCTTTTTGTTTTCTCATGCATGTTTTCGATGTAGGAAGATGCCCTTGAACCTGGAGATTTGGGACCCATGCGATGGGTACCACGCAGTATTACTTTAAAGGGTCTGCGTTTGCTCACCCAACCTCACCAAACCTCTCAGCCCCAAGAGTGTCCACCCTTATGTCTCATCCAGCTGTGGGTCTAGATATGGTCAATCCAGGTTGCATCACAGCCCCTGAACGCATTGTGTAAGAATTTCTCTCTCTTTCACTGTCTTTGTTTCATGGGTTTGTAAAAGTAATTTATTTTTATAATGGGGTTTAGCTGCTTTTCACTGCTGTGTTTATGCCGCTTTACACCCACTTGACACACTAACAGAGAGATATCAATACATAGGTTTTAAGATTATTACTAGTCAGATATATTCTTGTGCGGTGAATAGGGCGTGTTGAGTCCAGTTCTCTGAGCAAGGAGTAGGTCTTGTCTACTACATATTGGGTTTATGGAACGGTATCTGAGCTAATTTGATACCCTTGTTTTATGTATCACCCCACCTTACCTTTCCCGTTAAGCAGCCATAGTGTGTTTTCTGCATGTGTGACTCTGTTCTGTTTTGTAATTCAGTTCAAGTGTAACGGTTTTTACATTCCCTCTATAAGTGATACCTTATGAGAAGTGTCCTTTTCTGTGTGACTTATTTCACTTAGAATCGTCGTACCTAAATCCACTCATCATGCTGCTATTAGCCTTATGACATTTATTTCATGGCTGAGTGATATTCCATTGTACATAAGGACCACAACTTCTTTATCCATTTTTCTCCCTCCTGGGATATTGAAGGTGGAATGAAGTGGAGGTCCTTGTCAACAGAGCAGCCCTAAACTTTGGGGTGCTTGTGTCTTGCTGATTTTTCATTTTCCCAATTTATACCCCCATGAGTGGAAGTGCCCTATGCTCTCTAAGCTGTGTTTTTTAGATGTTTCAGGACACACCGTACACTTCTCCAGAGTGGCTGTTGGCAATTTACATCCCACCCATCAGTGTAGCAAGGCTCCCATTTCTCCATGGCCTGTCCTGCATTTCTGGTTTTGAGACTTTTTTCAGCATGGCCCTTTTGACCGATGGGTAGCGAGTCTTCTTTGTAGCCCTGATTTGCCTTTCCAGGTTGCTTGGTTGGCCAAAAAGGGCGTATGCGTTTTTTCCTGAATATATTCAGGAAAAAACGCATACGCCCTTTTTGGCCAAGAGCATCATTGTCAACGTTTTGCCGCTTTTCATGTGCTTTAAAGGCGATTCGAATCTACCTCCTGAAATCTGTTTCCTGCATTTCTGCCTTGATTTCAAATCCTCTTCTTTGCCTTCCCTCAATATATTTGTGGACGAGAGTTATCATTTATAACTCTGCAGGTTTGTGAATTGCAGTGCCCTGAAGCTCCATTTTACAACTCGCTTTTTTGGGAGCTGGCCGCAAAAGCGCAGGATGGCTTCAGGCCCTGTTCTGGTTCCGGGGGGGAGGATGAGCCTGTGGTTAATTCTTCTTCCTGATGGGAAAATAGAGTGACCTGTGCCTGTCCCAACAACAAGAGCTAGTCTCTCACTGGTTCCCCGTATTCCCGTTCATCCTCAGGACAAATTGCAACCTGTACGGAACAGGAGGTTAAAGGTGCTGATGCTCCAAGTAGGGAGATTGTTAGTAAAGCGGCTGGAATGGCGACCCCGGGCACAAGGAGAAGAGAAATGAGGTGCGTTTTAGAAACCTTTCCCCATCACATGGTGTACCATCTTTTTTGTTTTCTCATGCATGTTTTCGATGTAGGAAGATGCCCTTGAACCTGGAGATTTGGGACCCATGCGATGGGTACCACGCAGTATTACTTTAAAGGGTCTGCGTTTGCTCACCCAACCTCACCAAACCTCTCAGCCCCAAGAGTGTCCACCCTTATGTCTCATCCAGCTGTGGGTCTAGAAATGGTCAATCCAGGTTGCATCACAGCCCCTGAACGCATTGTGTAAGAATTTCTCTCTCTTTCACTGTCTTTGTTTCATGGGTTTTTCAAAGTAATTTATTTTTATAATGGGGTTTAGCTGCTTTTCACTGCTGTGTTTATGCCGCTTTACACCCACTTGACACACTAACAGAGAGATATCAATACATAGGTTTTACGATTATTACTAGTCAGATATATTCTTGTGCGGTGAATAGGGCGTGTTGAGTCCAGTTCTCTGAGCAAGGAGTAGGTCTTGTCTATTACATATTGGGTTTATGGAACGGTATCTGAGCTAATTTGAAACCCTTGTTTTATGTATCACCCCACCTCACCTTTCCCGTTAAGCAGCCATAGTGTGTTTTCTGCATGTGTGACTCTGTTCTGTTTTGTAATTCAGTTCAAGTGTAACGGTTTTTACATTCCCTCTATAAGTGATACCTTATGAGAAGTGTCCTTTTCTGTGTGACTTATTTCACTTAGAATCGTCGTACCTAAATCCACTCATCATGCTGCTATTAGCCTTATGACATTGATTTCATGGCTGAGTGATATTCCATTGTACATAAGGACCACAACTTCTTTATCCATTTTTCTCCCTCCTGGGATATTGAAGGTGGAATGAAGTGGAGGTCCTTGTCAACAGAGCAGCCCTAAACTTTGGGGTGCTTGTGTCTTGCTGATTTTTCATTTTCCCAATTTATACCCCAATGAGTGGAAGTGCCCTATGCTCTCTAAGCTGTGTTTTTTAGATGTTTCAGGACACACCGTACACTTCTCCAGAGTGGCTGTTGGCAATTTACATCCCGCCCATCAGTGTAGCAAGGCTCCCATTTCTCCATGGCCTGTCCTGCATTTCTGGTTTTGAGACTTTTTTCAGCATGGCCCTTTTGACCGATGGGTAGCGAGTCTTCTTTGTAGCCCTGATTTGCCTTTCCAGGTTGCTTGGTTGGCCAAAAAGGGCGTATGCGTTTTTTCCTGAATATATTCAGGAAAAAACGCATACGCCCTTTTTGGCCAAGGGCATCATTGTCAACGTTTTGCCGCTTTTCATGTGCTTTAAAGGCGATTCGAATCTACCTCCTGAAATCTGTTTCCTGCATTTCTGCCTTGATTTCAAATCCTCTTCTTTGCCTTCCCTCAATATATTTGTGGACGAGAGTTATCATTTATAACTCTGCAGGTTTGTGAATTGCAGTGCCCTGAAGCTCCATTTTACAACTCGCTTTTTTGGGAGCTGGCCGCAAAAGCGCAGGATGGCTTCAGGCCCTGTTCTGGTTCCGGGGGGGAGGATGAGCCTGTGGTTAATTCTTCTTCCTGATGGGAAAATAGAGTGACCTGTGCCTGTCCCAACACCAAGAGCTAGTCTCTCACTGGTTCCCCGTCTACCCGTTCATCCTCAGGACAAATTGCAACCTGTACGGAACAGGAGGTTAAAGGTGCTGATGCTCCAAGTAGGGAGATTGTTAGTAAAGCGGCTGGAATGGCGACCCCGGGCACAAGGAGAAGAGAAATGAGGTGCGTTTTAGAAACCTTTCCCCATCACATGGTGTACCATCTTTTTTGTTTTCTCATGCATGTTTTCGATGTAGGAAGATGCCCTTGAACCTGGAGATTTGGGACCCATGCGATGGGTACCACGCAGTATTACTTTAAAGGGTCTGCGTTTGCTCACCCAACCTCACCAAACCTCTCAGCCCCAAGAGTGTCCACCCTTATGTCTCATCCAGCTGTGGGTCTAGAAATGGTCAATCCAGGTTGCATCACAGCCCCTGAACGCATTGTGTAAGAATTTCTCTCTCTTTCACTGTCTTTGTTTCATGGGTTTTTCAAAGTAATTTATTTTTATAATGGGGTTTAGCTGCTTTTCACTGCTGTGTTTATGCCGCTTTACACCCACTTGACACACTAACAGAGAGATATCAATACATAGGTTTTACGATTATTACTAGTCAGATATATTCTTGTGCGGTGAATAGGGCGTGTTGAGTCCAGTTCTCTGAGCAAGGAGTAGGTCTTGTCTATTACATATTGGGTTTATGGAACGGTATCTGAGCTAATTTGAAACCCTTGTTTTATGTATCACCCCACCTCACCTTTCCCGTTAAGCAGCCATAGTGTGTTTTCTGCATGTGTGACTCTGTTCTGTTTTGTAATTCAGTTCAAGTGTAACGGTTTTTACATTCCCTCTATAAGTGATACCTTATGAGAAGTGTCCTTTTCTGTGTGACTTATTTCACTTAGAATCGTCGTACCTAAATCCACTCATCATGCTGCTATTAGCCTTATGACATTGATTTCATGGCTGAGTGATATTCCATTGTACATAAGGACCACAACTTCTTTATCCATTTTTCTCCCTCCTGGGATATTGAAGGTGGAATGAAGTGGAGGTCCTTGTCAACAGAGCAGCCCTAAACTTTGGGGTGCTTGTGTCTTGCTGATTTTTCATTTTCCCAATTTATACCCCAATGAGTGGAAGTGCCCTATGCTCTCTAAGCTGTGTTTTTTAGATGTTTCAGGACACACCGTACACTTCTCCAGAGTGGCTGTTGGCAATTTACATCCCGCCCATCAGTGTAGCAAGGCTCCCATTTCTCCATGGCCTGTCCTGCATTTCTGGTTTTGAGACTTTTTTCAGCATGGCCCTTTTGACCGATGGGTAGCGAGTCTTCTTTGTAGCCCTGATTTGCCTTTCCAGGTTGCTTGGTTGGCCAAAAAGGGCGTATGCGTTTTTTCCTGAATATATTCAGGAAAAAACGCATACGCCCTTTTTGGCCAAGGGCATCATTGTCAACGTTTTGCCGCTTTTCATGTGCTTTAAAGGCGATTCGAATCTACCTCCTGAAATCTGTTTCCTGCATTTCTGCCTTGATTTCAAATCCTCTTCTTTGCCTTCCCTCAATATATTTGTGGACGAGAGTTATCATTTATAACTCTGCAGGTTTGTGAATTGCAGTGCCCTGAAGCTCCATTGTACAACTCGCTTTTTTGGGAGCTGGCCGCAAAAGCGCAGGATGGCTTCAGGCCCTGTTCTGGTTCCGGGGGGGAGGATGAGCCTGTGGTTAATTCTTCTTCCTGATGGGAAAATAGAGTGACCTGTGCCTGTCCCAACACCAAGAGCTAGTCTCTCACTGGTTCCCCGTCTACCCGTTCATCCTCAGGACAAATTGCAACCTGTACGGAACAGGAGGTTAAAGGTGCTGATGCTCCAAGTAGGGAGATTGTTAGTAAAGCGGCTGGAATGGCGAACCCGGGCACAAGGAGAAGAGAAATGAGGTGCGTTTTAGAAACCTTTCCCCATCACATGGTGTACCATCTTTTTGTTTTCTCATGCATGTTTTCGATGTAGGAAGATGCCCTTGAACCTGGAGATTTGGGACCCATGCGATGGGTACCACGCAGTATTACTTTAAAGGGTCTGCGTTTGCTCACCCAACCTCACCAAACCTCTCAGCCCCAAGAGTGTCCACCCTTATGTCTCATCCAGCTGTGGGTCTAGATATGGTCAATCCAGGTTGCATCACAGCCCCTGAACGCATTGTGTAAGAATTTCTCTCTCTTTCACTGTCTTTGTTTCATGGGTTTGTAAAAGTAATTTATTTTTATAATGGGGTTTAGCTGCTTTTCACTGCTGTGTTTATGCCGCTTTACACCCACTTGACACACTAACAGAGAGATATCAATACATAGGTTTTAAGATTATTACTAGTCAGATATATTCTTGTGCGGTGAATAGGGCGTGTTGAGTCCAGTTCTCTGAGCAAGGAGTAGGTCTTGTCTATTACATATTGGGTTTATGGAACGGTATCTGAGCTAATTTGAAACCCTTGTTTTATGTATCACCCCACCTTACCTTTCCCGTTAAGCAGCCATAGTGTGTTTTCTGCATGTGTGACTCTGTTCTGTTTTGTAATTCAGTTCAAGTGTAACGGTTTTTACATTCCCTCTATAAGTGATACCTTATGAGAAGTGTCCTTTTCTGTGTGACTTATTTCACTTAGAATCGTCGTACCTAAATCCACTCATCATGCTGCTATTAGCCTTATGACATTGATTTCATGGCTGAGTGATATTCCATTGTACATAAGGACCACAACTTCTTTATCCATTTTTCTCCCTCCTGGGATATTGAAGGTGGAATGAAGTGGAGGTCCTTGTCAACAGAGCAGCCCTAAACTTTGGGGTGCTTGTGTCTTGCTGATTTTTCATTTTCCCAATTTATACCCCCATGAGTGGAAGTGCCCTATGCTCTCTAAGCTGTGTTTTTTAGATGTTTCAGGACACACCGTACACTTCTCCAGAGTGGCTGTTGGCAATTTACATCCCACCCATCAGTGTAGCAAGGCTCCCATTTCTCCATGGCCTGTCCTGCATTTCTGGTTTTGAGACTTTTTTCAGCATGGCCCTTTTGACCGATGGGTAGCGAGTCTTCTTTGTAGCCCTGATTTGCCTTTCCAGGTTGCTTGGTTGGCCAAAAAGGGCGTATGCGTTTTTTCCTGAATATATTCAGGAAAAAACGCATACGCCCTTTTTGGCCAAGAGCATCATTGTCAACGTTTTGCCGCTTTTCATGTGCTTTAAAGGCGATTCGAATCTACCTCCTGAAATCTGTTTCCTGCATTTCTGCCTTGATTTCAAATCCTCTTCTTTGCCTTCCCTAAATATATTTGTGGACGAGAGTTATCATTTATAACTCTGCAGGTTTGTGAATTGCAGTGCCCTGAAGCTCCATTTTACAACTCGCTTTTTTGGGAGCTGGCCGCAAAAGCGCAGGATGGCTTCAGGCCCTGTTCTGGTTCCGGGGGGGAGGATGAGCCTGTGGTTAATTCTTCTTCCTGATGGGAAAATAGAGTGACCTGTGCCTGTCCCAACAACAAGAGCTAGTCTCTCACTGGTTCCCCGTATTCCCGTTCATCCTCAGGACAAATTGCAACCTGTACGGAACAGGAGGTTAAAGGTGCTGATGCTCCAAGTAGGGAGATTGTTAGTAAAGCGGCTGGAATGGCGACCCCGGGCACAAGGAGAAGAGAAATGAGGTGCGTTTTAGAAACCTTTCCCCATCACATGGTGTACCATCTTTTTTGTTTTCTCATGCATGTTTTCGATGTAGGAAGATGCCCTTGAACCTGGAGATTTGGGACCCATGCGATGGGTACCACGCAGTATTACATTAAAGGGTCTGCGTTTGCTCACCCAACCTCACCAAACCTCTCAGCCCCAAGAGTGTCCACCCTTATGTCTCATCCAGCTGTGGGTCTAGAAATGGTCAATCCAGGTTGCATCACAGCCCCTGAACGCATTGTGTAAGAATTTCTCTCTCTTTCACTGTCTTTGTTTCATGGGTTTTTCAAAGTAATTTATTTTTATAATGGGGTTTAGCTGCTTTTCACTGCTGTGTTTATGCCGCTTTACACCCACTTGACACACTAACAGAGAGATATCAATACATAGGTTTTACGATTATTACTAGTCAGATATATTCTTGTGCGGTGAATAGGGCGTGTTGAGTCCAGTTCTCTGAGCAAGGAGTAGGTCTTGTCTATTACATATTGGGTTTATGGAACGGTATCTGAGCTAATTTGAAACCCTTGTTTTATGTATCACCCCACCTCACCTTTCCCGTTAAGCAGCCATAGTGTGTTTTCTGCATGTGTGACTCTGTTCTGTTTTGTAATTCAGTTCAAGTGTAACGGTTTTTACATTCCCTCTATAAGTGATACCTTATGAGAAGTGTCCTTTTCTGTGTGACTTATTTCACTTAGAATCGTCGTACCTAAATCCACTCATCATGCTGCTATTAGCCTTAAGACATTGATTTCATAGCTGAGTGATATTCCATTGTACATAAGGACCACAACTTCTTTATCCATTTTTCTCCCTCCTGGGATATTGAAGGTGGAATGAAGTGGAGGTCCTTGTCAACAGAGCAGCCCTAAACTTTGGGGTGCTTGTGTCTTGCTGATTTTTCATTTTCCCAATTTATACCCCAATGAGTGGAAGTGCCCTATGCTCTCTAAGCTGTGTTTTTTAGATGTTTCAGGACACACCGTACACTTCTCCAGAGTGGCTGTTGGCAATTTACATCCCGCCCATCAGTGTAGCAAGGCTCCCATTTCTCCATGGCCTGTCCTGCATTTCTGGTTTTGAGACTTTTTTCAGCATGGCCCTTTTGACCGATGGGTAGCGAGTCTTCTTTGTAGCCCTGATTTGCCTTTCCAGGTTGCTTGGTTGGCCAAAAAGGGCGTATGCGTTTTTTCCTGAATATATTCAGGAAAAAACGCATACGCCCTTTTTGGCCAAGGGCATCATTGTCAACGTTTTGCTGCTTTTCATGTGCTTTAAAGGCGATTCGAATCTACCTCCTGAAATCTGTTTCCTGCATTTCTGCCTTGATTTCAAATCCTCTTCTTTGCCTTCCCTCAATATATTTGTGGACGAGAGTTATCATTTATAACTCTGCAGGTTTGTGAATTGCAGTGCCCTGAAGCTCCATTGTACAACTCGCTTTTTTGGGAGCTGGCCGCAAAAGCGCAGGATGGCTTCAGGCCCTGTTCTGGTTCCGGGGGGGAGGATGAGCCTGTGGTTAATTCTTCTTCCTGATGGGAAAATAGAGTGACCTGTGCCTGTCCCAACACCAAGAGCTAGTCTCTCACTGGTTCCCCGTCTACCCGTTCATCCTCAGGACAAATTGCAACCTGTACGGAACAGGAGGTTAAAGGTGCTGATGCTCCAAGTAGGGAGATTGTTAGTAAAGCGGCTGGAATGGCGAACCCGGGCACAAGGAGAAGAGAAATGAGGTGCGTTTTAGAAACCTTTCCCCATCACATGGTGTACCATCTTTTTGTTTTCTCATGCATGTTTTCGATGTAGGAAGATGCCCTTGAACCTGGAGATTTGGGACCCATGCGATGGGTACCACGCAGTATTACTTTAAAGGGTCTGCGTTTGCTCACCCAACCTCACCAAACCTCTCAGCCCCAAGAGTGTCCACCCTTATGTCTCATCCAGCTGTGGGTCTAGATATGGTCAATCCAGGTTGCATCACAGCCCCTGAACGCATTGTGTAAGAATTTCTCTCTCTTTCACTGTCTTTGTTTCATGGGTTTGTAAAAGTAATTTATTTTTATAATGGGGTTTAGCTGCTTTTCACTGCTGTGTTTATGCCGCTTTACACCCACTTGACACACTAACAGAGAGATATCAATACATAGGTTTTAAGATTATTACTAGTCAGATATATTCTTGTGCGGTGAATAGGGCGTGTTGAGTCCAGTTCTCTGAGCAAGGAGTAGGTCTTGTCTATTACATATTGGGTTTATGGAACGGTATCTGAGCTAATTTGAAACCCTTGTTTTATGTATCACCCCACCTTACCTTTCCCGTTAAGCAGCCATAGTGTGTTTTCTGCATGTGTGACTCTGTTCTGTTTTGTAATTCAGTTCAAGTGTAACGGTTTTTACATTCCCTCTATAAGTGATACCTTATGAGAAGTGTCCTTTTCTGTGTGACTTATTTCACTTAGAATCGTCGTACCTAAATCCACTCATCATGCTGCTATTAGCCTTATGACATTGATTTCATGGCTGAGTGATATTCCATTGTACATAAGGACCACAACTTCTTTATCCATTTTTCTCCCTCCTGGGATATTGAAGGTGGAATGAAGTGGAGGTCCTTGTCAACAGAGCAGCCCTAAACTTTGGGGTGCTTGTGTCTTGCTGATTTTTCATTTTCCCAATTTATACCCCCATGAGTGGAAGTGCCCTATGCTCTCTAAGCTGTGTTTTTTAGATGTTTCAGGACACACCGTACACTTCTCCAGAGTGGCTGTTGGCAATTTACATCCCACCCATCAGTGTAGCAAGGCTCCCATTTCTCCATGGCCTGTCCTGCATTTCTGGTTTTGAGACTTTTTTCAGCATGGCCCTTTTGACCGATGGGTAGCGAGTCTTCTTTGTAGCCCTGATTTGCCTTTCCAGGTTGCTTGGTTGGCCAAAAAGGGCGTATGCGTTTTTTCCTGAATATATTCAGGAAAAAACGCATACGCCCTTTTTGGCCAAGAGCATCATTGTCAACGTTTTGCCGCTTTTCATGTGCTTTAAAGGCGATTCGAATCTACCTCCTGAAATCTGTTTCCTGCATTTCTGCCTTGATTTCAAATCCTCTTCTTTGCCTTCCCTAAATATATTTGTGGACGAGAGTTATCATTTATAACTCTGCAGGTTTGTGAATTGCAGTGCCCTGAAGCTCCATTTTACAACTCGCTTTTTTGGGAGCTGGCCGCAAAAGCACAGGATGGCTTCAGGCCCTGTTCTGGTTCCGGGGGGGAGGATGAGCCTGTGGTTAATTCTTCTTCCTGATGGGAAAATAGAGTGACCTGTGCCTGTCCCAACACCAAGAGCTAGTCTCTCACTGGTTCCCCGTATTCCCGTTCATCCTCAGGACAAATTGCAACCTGTACGGAACAGGAGGTTAAAGGTGCTGATGCTCCAAGTAGGGAGATTGTTAGTAAAGCGGCTGGAATGGCGACCCCGGGCACAAGGAGAAGAGAAATGAGGTGCGTTTTAGAAACCTTTCCCCATCACATGGTGTACCATCTTTTTGTTTTCTCATGCATGTTTTCGATGTAGGAAGATGCCCTTGAACCTGGAGATTTGGGACCCATGCGATGGGTACCACGCAGTATTACTTTAAAGGGTCTGCGTTTGCTCACCCAACCTCACCAAACCTCTCAGCCCCAAGAGTGTCCACCCTTATGTCTCATCCAGCTGTGGGTCTAGATATGGTCAATCCAGGTTGCATCACAGCCCCTGAACGCATTGTGTAAGAATTTCTCTCTCTTTCACTGTCTTTGTTTCATGGGTTTGTAAAAGTAATTTATTTTTATAATGGGGTTTAGCTGCTTTTCACTGCTGTGTTTATGCCGCTTTACACCCACTTGACACACTAACAGAGAGATATCAATACATAGGTTTTAAGATTATTACTAGTCAGATATATTCTTGTGCGGTGAATAGGGCGTGTTGAGTCCAGTTCTCTGAGCAAGGAGTAGGTCTTGTCTATTACATATTGGGTTTATGGAACGGTATCTGAGCTAATTTGAAACCCTTGTTTTATGTATCACCCCACCTTACCTTTCCCGTTAAGCAGCCATAGTGTGTTTTCTGCATGTGTGACTCTGTTCTGTTTTGTAATTCAGTTCAAGTGTAACGGTTTTTACATTCCCTCTATAAGTGATACCTTATGAGAAGTGTCCTTTTCTGTGTGACTTATTTCACTTAGAATCGTCGTACCTAAATCCACTCATCATGCTATTAGCCTTATGACATTGATTTCATGGCTGAGTGATATTCCATTGTACATAAGGACCACAACTTCTTTATCCATTTTTCTCCCTCCTGGGATATTGAAGGTGGAATGAAGTGGAGGTCCTTGTCAACAGAGCAGCCCTAAACTTTGGGGTGCTTGTGTCTTGCTGATTTTTCATTTTCCCAATTTATACCCCCATGAGTGGAAGTGCCCTATGCTCTCTAAGCTGTGTTTTTTAGATGTTTCAGGACACACCGTACACTTCTCCAGAGTGGCTGTTGGCAATTTACATCCCACCCATCAGTGTAGCAAGGCTCCCATTTCTCCATGGCCTGTCCTGCATTTCTGGTTTTGAGACTTTTTTCAGCATGGCCCTTTTGACCGATGGGTAGCGAGTCTTCTTTGTAGCCCTGATTTGCCTTTCCAGGTTGCTTGGTTGGCCAAAAAGGGCGTATGCGTTTTTTCCTGAATATATTCAGGAAAAAACGCATACGCCCTTTTTGGCCAAGAGCATCATTGTCAACGTTTTGCCGCTTTTCATGTGCTTTAAAGGCGATTCGAATCTACCTCCTGAAATCTGTTTCCTGCATTTCTGCCTTGATTTCAAATCCTCTTCTTTGCCTTCCCTAAATATATTTGTGGACGAGAGTTATCATTTATAACTCTGCAGGTTTGTGAATTGCAGTGCCCTGAAGCTCCATTTTACAACTCGCTTTTTTGGGAGCTGGCCGCAAAAGCGCAGGATGGCTTCAGGCCCTGTTCTGGTTCCGGGGGGGAGGATGAGCCTGTGGTTAATTCTTCTTCCTGATGGGAAAATAGAGTGACCTGTGCCTGTCCCAACAACAAGAGCTAGTCTCTCACTGGTTCCCCGTATTCCCGTTCATCCTCAGGACAAATTGCAACCTGTACGGAACAGGAGGTTAAAGGTGCTGATGCTCCAAGTAGGGAGATTGTTAGTAAAGCGGCTGGAATGGCGACCCCGGGCACAAGGAGAAGAGAAATGAGGTGCGTTTTAGAAACCTTTCCCCATCACATGGTGTACCATCTTTTTTGTTTTCTCGTGCATGTTTTCGATGTAGGAAGATGCCCTTGAACCTGGAGATTTGGGACCCATGCGATGGGTACCACGCAGTATTACATTAAAGGGTCTGCGTTTGCTCACCCAACCTCACCAAACCTCTCAGCCCCAAGAGTGTCCACCCTTATGTCTCATCCAGCTGTGGGTCTAGAAATGGTCAATCCAGGTTGCATCACAGCCCCTGAACGCATTGTGTAAGAATTTCTCTCTCTTTCACTGTCTTTGTTTCATGGGTTTTTCAAAGTAATTTATTTTTATAATGGGGTTTAGCTGCTTTTCACTGCTGTGTTTATGCCGCTTTACACCCACTTGACACACTAACAGAGAGATATCAATACATAGGTTTTACGATTATTACTAGTCAGATATATTCTTGTGCGGTGAATAGGGCGTGTTGAGTCCAGTTCTCTGAGCAAGGAGTAGGTCTTGTCTATTACATATTGGGTTTATGGAACGGTATCTGAGCTAATTTGAAACCCTTGTTTTATGTATCACCCCACCTCACCTTTCCCGTTAAGCAGCCATAGTGTGTTTTCTGCATGTGTGACTCTGTTCTGTTTTGTAATTCAGTTCAAGTGTAACGGTTTTTACATTCCCTCTATAAGTGATACCTTATGAGAAGTGTCCTTTTCTGTGTGACTTATTTCACTTAGAATCGTCGTACCTAAATCCACTCATCATGCTGCTATTAGCCTTAAGACATTGATTTCATAGCTGAGTGATATTCCATTGTACATAAGGACCACAACTTCTTTATCCATTTTTCTCCCTCCTGGGATATTGAAGGTGGAATGAAGTGGAGGTCCTTGTCAACAGAGCAGCCCTAAACTTTGGGGTGCTTGTGTCTTGCTGATTTTTCATTTTCCCAATTTATACCCCAATGAGTGGAAGTGCCCTATGCTCTCTAAGCTGTGTTTTTTAGATGTTTCAGGACACACCGTACACTTCTCCAGAGTGGCTGTTGGCAATTTACATCCCGCCCATCAGTGTAGCAAGGCTCCCATTTCTCCATGGCCTGTCCTGCATTTCTGGTTTTGAGACTTTTTTCAGCATGGCCCTTTTGACCGATGGGTAGCGAGTCTTCTTTGTAGCCCTGATTTGCCTTTCCAGGTTGCTTGGTTGGCCAAAAAGGGCGTATGCGTTTTTTCCTGAATATATTCAGGAAAAAACGCATACGCCCTTTTTGGCCAAGGGCATCATTGTCAACGTTTTGCTGCTTTTCATGTGCTTTAAAGGCGATTCGAATCTACCTCCTGAAATCTGTTTCCTGCATTTCTGCCTTGATTTCAAATCCTCTTCTTTGCCTTCCCTCAATATATTTGTGGACGAGAGTTATCATTTATAACTCTGCAGGTTTGTGAATTGCAGTGCCCTGAAGCTCCATTGTACAACTCGCTTTTTTGGGAGCTGGCCGCAAAAGCGCAGGATGGCTTCAGGCCCTGTTCTGGTTCCGGGGGGGAGGATGAGCCTGTGGTTAATTCTTCTTCCTGATGGGAAAATAGAGTGACCTGTGCCTGTCCCAACACCAAGAGCTAGTCTCTCACTGGTTCCCCGTCTACCCGTTCATCCTCAGGACAAATTGCAACCTGTACGGAACAGGAGGTTAAAGGTGCTGATGCTCCAAGTAGGGAGATTGTTAGTAAAGCGGCTGGAATGGCGAACCCGGGCACAAGGAGAAGAGAAATGAGGTGCGTTTTAGAAACCTTTCCCCATCACATGGTGTACCATCTTTTTGTTTTCTCATGCATGTTTTCGATGTAGGAAGATGCCCTTGAACCTGGAGATTTGGGACCCATGCGATGGGTACCACGCAGTATTACTTTAAAGGGTCTGCGTTTGCTCACCCAACCTCACCAAACCTCTCAGCCCCAAGAGTGTCCACCCTTATGTCTCATCCAGCTGTGGGTCTAGATATGGTCAATCCAGGTTGCATCACAGCCCCTGAACGCATTGTGTAAGAATTTCTCTCTCTTTCACTGTCTTTGTTTCATGGGTTTGTAAAAGTAATTTATTTTTATAATGGGGTTTAGCTGCTTTTCACTGCTGTGTTTATGCCGCTTTACACCCACTTGACACACTAACAGAGAGATATCAATACATAGGTTTTAAGATTATTACTAGTCAGATATATTCTTGTGCGGTGAATAGGGCGTGTTGAGTCCAGTTCTCTGAGCAAGGAGTAGGTCTTGTCTATTACATATTGGGTTTATGGAACGGTATCTGAGCTAATTTGAAACCCTTGTTTTATGTATCACCCCACCTTACCTTTCCCGTTAAGCAGCCATAGTGTGTTTTCTGCATGTGTGACTCTGTTCTGTTTTGTAATTCAGTTCAAGTGTAACGGTTTTTACATTCCCTCTATAAGTGATACCTTATGAGAAGTGTCCTTTTCTGTGTGACTTATTTCACTTAGAATCGTCGTACCTAAATCCACTCATCATGCTGCTATTAGCCTTATGACATTGATTTCATGGCTGAGTGATATTCCATTGTACATAAGGACCACAACTTCTTTATCCATTTTTCTCCCTCCTGGGATATTGAAGGTGGAATGAAGTGGAGGTCCTTGTCAACAGAGCAGCCCTAAACTTTGGGGTGCTTGTGTCTTGCTGATTTTTCATTTTCCCAATTTATACCCCCATGAGTGGAAGTGCCCTATGCTCTCTAAGCTGTGTTTTTTAGATGTTTCAGGACACACCGTACACTTCTCCAGAGTGGCTGTTGGCAATTTACATCCCACCCATCAGTGTAGCAAGGCTCCCATTTCTCCATGGCCTGTCCTGCATTTCTGGTTTTGAGACTTTTTTCAGCATGGCCCTTTTGACCGATGGGTAGCGAGTCTTCTTTGTAGCCCTGATTTGCCTTTCCAGGTTGCTTGGTTGGCCAAAAAGGGCGTATGCGTTTTTTCCTGAATATATTCAGGAAAAAACGCATACGCCCTTTTTGGCCAAGAGCATCATTGTCAACGTTTTGCCGCTTTTCATGTGCTTTAAAGGCGATTCGAATCTACCTCCTGAAATCTGTTTCCTGCATTTCTGCCTTGATTTCAAATCCTCTTCTTTGCCTTCCCTAAATATATTTGTGGACGAGAGTTATCATTTATAACTCTGCAGGTTTGTGAATTGCAGTGCCCTGAAGCTCCATTTTACAACTCGCTTTTTTGGGAGCTGGCCGCAAAAGCACAGGATGGCTTCAGGCCCTGTTCTGGTTCCGGGGGGGAGGATGAGCCTGTGGTTAATTCTTCTTCCTGATGGGAAAATAGAGTGACCTGTGCCTGTCCCAACAACAAGAGCTAGTCTCTCACTGGTTCCCCGTATTCCCGTTCATCCTCAGGACAAATTGCAACCTGTACGGAACAGGAGGTTAAAGGTGCTGATGCTCCAAGTAGGGAGATTGTTAGTAAAGCGGCTGGAATGGCGACCCCGGGCACAAGGAGAAGAGAAATGAGGTGCGTTTTAGAAACCTTTCCCCATCACATGGTGTACCATCTTTTTTGTTTTCTCATGCATGTTTTCGATGTAGGAAGATGCCCTTGAACCTGGAGATTTGGGACCCATGCGATGGGTACCACGCAGTATTACTTTAAAGGGTCTGCGTTTGCTCACCCAACCTCACCAAACCTCTCAGCCCCAAGAGTGTCCACCCTTATGTCTCATCCAGCTGTGGGTCTAGAAATGGTCAATCCAGGTTGCATCACAGCCCCTGAACGCATTGTGTAAGAATTTCTCTCTCTTTCACTGTCTTTGTTTCATGGGTTTTTCAAAGTAATTTATTTTTATAATGGGGTTTAGCTGCTTTTCACTGCTGTGTTTATGCCGCTTTACACCCACTTGACACACTAACAGAGAGATATCAATACATAGGTTTTACGATTATTACTAGTCAGATATATTCTTGTGCGGTGAATAGGGCGTGTTGAGTCCAGTTCTCTGAGCAAGGAGTAGGTCTTGTCTATTACATATTGGGTTTATGGAACGGTATCTGAGCTAATTTGAAACCCTTGTTTTATGTATCACCCCACCTCACCTTTCCCGTTAAGCAGCCATAGTGTGTTTTCTGCATGTGTGACTCTGTTCTGTTTTGTAATTCAGTTCAAGTGTAACGGGTTTTACATTCCCTCTATAAGTGATACCTTATGAGAAGTGTCCTTTTCTGTGTGACTTATTTCACTTAGAATCGTCGTACCTAAATCCACTCATCATGCTGCTATTAGCCTTATGACATTGATTTCATGGCTGAGTGATATTCCATTGTACATAAGGACCACAACTTCTTTATCCATTTTTCTCCCTCCTGGGATATTGAAGGTGGAATGAAGTGGAGGTCCTTGTCAACAGAGCAGCCCTAAACTTTGGGGTGCTTGTGTCTTGCTGATTTTTCATTTTCCCAATTTATACCCCCATGAGTGGAAGTGCCCTATGCTCTCTAAGCTGTGTTTTTTAGATGTTTCAGGACACACCGTACACTTCTCCAGAGTGGCTGTTGGCAATTTACATCCCACCCATCAGTGTAGCAAGGCTCCCATTTCTCCATGGCCTGTCCTGCATTTCTGGTTTTGAGACTTTTTTCAGCATGGCCCTTTTGACCGATGGGTAGCGAGTCTTCTTTGTAGCCCTGATTTGCCTTTCCAGGTTGCTTGGTTGGCCAAAAAGGGCGTATGCGTTTTTTCCTGAATATATTCAGGAAAAAACGCATACGCCCTTTTTGGCCAAGGGCATCATTGTCAACGTTTTGCTGCTTTTCATGTGCTTTAAAGGCGATTCGAATCTACCTCCTGAAATCTGTTTCCTGCATTTCTGCCTTGATTTCAAATCCTCTTCTTTGCCTTCCCTCAATATATTTGTGGACGAGAGTTATCATTTATAACTCTGCAGGTTTGTGAATTGCAGTGCCCTGAAGCTCCATTGTACAACTCGCTTTTTTGGGAGCTGGCCGCAAAAGCACAGGATGGCTTCAGGCCCTGTTCTGGTTCCGGGGGGGAGGATGAGCCTGTGGTTAATTCTTCTTCCTGATGGGAAAATAGAGTGACCTGTGCCTGTCCCAACACCAAGAGCTAGTCTCTCACTGGTTCCCCGTCTACCCGTTCATCCTCAGGACAAATTGCAACCTGTACGGAACAGGAGGTTAAAGGTGCTGATGCTCCAAGTAGGGAGATTGTTAGTAAAGCGGCTGGAATGGCGAACCCGGGCACAAGGAGAAGAGAAATGAGGTGCGTTTTAGAAACCTTTCCCCATCACATGGTGTACCATCTTTTTGTTTTCTCATGCATGTTTTCGATGTAGGAAGATGCCCTTGAACCTGGAGATTTGGGACCCATGCGATGGGTACCACGCAGTATTACTTTAAAGGGTCTGCGTTTGCTCACCCAACCTCACCAAACCTCTCAGCCCCAAGAGTGTCCACCCTTATGTCTCATCCAGCTGTGGGTCTAGATATGGTCAATCCAGGTTGCATCACAGCCCCTGAACGCATTGTGTAAGAATTTCTCTCTCTTTCACTGTCTTTGTTTCATGGGTTTGTAAAAGTAATTTATTTTTATAATGGGGTTTAGCTGCTTTTCACTGCTGTGTTTATGCCGCTTTACACCCACTTGACACACTAACAGAGAGATATCAATACATAGGTTTTAAGATTATTACTAGTCAGATATATTCTTGTGCGGTGAATAGGGCGTGTTGAGTCCAGTTCTCTGAGCAAGGAGTAGGTCTTGTCTATTACATATTGGGTTTATGGAACGGTATCTGAGCTAATTTGAAACCCTTGTTTTATGTATCACCCCACCTTACCTTTCCCGTTAAGCAGCCATAGTGTGTTTTCTGCATGTGTGACTCTGTTCTGTTTTGTAATTCAGTTCAAGTGTAACGGTTTTTACATTCCCTCTATAAGTGATACCTTATGAGAAGTGTCCTTTTCTGTGTGACTTATTTCACTTAGAATCGTCGTACCTAAATCCACTCATCATGCTGCTATTAGCCTTATGACATTGATTTCATGGCTGAGTGATATTCCATTGTACATAAGGACCACAACTTCTTTATCCATTTTTCTCCCTCCTGGGATATTGAAGGTGGAATGAAGTGGAGGTCCTTGTCAACAGAGCAGCCCTAAACTTTGGGGTGCTTGTGTCTTGCTGATTTTTCATTTTCCCAATTTATACCCCCATGAGTGGAAGTGCCCTATGCTCTCTAAGCTGTGTTTTTTAGATGTTTCAGGACACACCGTACACTTCTCCAGAGTGGCTGTTGGCAATTTACATCCCACCCATCAGTGTAGCAAGGCTCCCATTTCTCCATGGCCTGTCCTGCATTTCTGGTTTTGAGACTTTTTTCAGCATGGCCCTTTTGACCGATGGGTAGCGAGTCTTCTTTGTAGCCCTGATTTGCCTTTCCAGGTTGCTTGGTTGGCCAAAAAGGGCGTATGCGTTTTTTCCTGAATATATTCAGGAAAAAACGCATACGCCCTTTTTGGCCAAGAGCATCATTGTCAACGTTTTGCCGCTTTTCATGTGCTTTAAAGGCGATTCGAATCTACCTCCTGAAATCTGTTTCCTGCATTTCTGCCTTGATTTCAAATCCTCTTCTTTGCCTTCCCTAAATATATTTGTGGACGAGAGTTATCATTTATAACTCTGCAGGTTTGTGAATTGCAGTGCCCTGAAGCTCCATTTTACAACTCGCTTTTTTGGGAGCTGGCCGCAAAAGCACAGGATGGCTTCAGGCCCTGTTCTGGTTCCGGGGGGGAGGATGAGCCTGTGGTTAATTCTTCTTCCTGATGGGAAAATAGAGTGACCTGTGCCTGTCCCAACAACAAGAGCTAGTCTCTCACTGGTTCCCCGTATTCCCGTTCATCCTCAGGACAAATTGCAACCTGTACGGAACAGGAGGTTAAAGGTGCTGATGCTCCAAGTAGGGAGATTGTTAGTAAAGCGGCTGGAATGGCGACCCCGGGCACAAGGAGAAGAGAAATGAGGTGCGTTTTAGAAACCTTTCCCCATCACATGGTGTACCATCTTTTTTGTTTTCTCATGCATGTTTTCGATGTAGGAAGATGCCCTTGAACCTGGAGATTTGGGACCCATGCGATGGGTACCACGCAGTATTACTTTAAAGGGTCTGCGTTTGCTCACCCAACCTCACCAAACCTCTCAGCCCCAAGAGTGTCCACCCTTATGTCTCATCCAGCTGTGGGTCTAGAAATGGTCAATCCAGGTTGCATCACAGCCCCTGAACGCATTGTGTAAGAATTTCTCTCTCTTTCACTGTCTTTGTTTCATGGGTTTTTCAAAGTAATTTATTTTTATAATGGGGTTTAGCTGCTTTTCACTGCTGTGTTTATGCCGCTTTACACCCACTTGACACACTAACAGAGAGATATCAATACATAGGTTTTACGATTATTACTAGTCAGATATATTCTTGTGCGGTGAATAGGGCGTGTTGAGTCCAGTTCTCTGAGCAAGGAGTAGGTCTTGTCTATTACATATTGGGTTTATGGAACGGTATCTGAGCTAATTTGAAACCCTTGTTTTATGTATCACCCCACCTCACCTTTCCCGTTAAGCAGCCATAGTGTGTTTTCTGCATGTGTGACTCTGTTCTGTTTTGTAATTCAGTTCAAGTGTAACGGGTTTTACATTCCCTCTATAAGTGATACCTTATGAGAAGTGTCCTTTTCTGTGTGACTTATTTCACTTAGAATCGTCGTACCTAAATCCACTCATCATGCTGCTATTAGCCTTATGACATTGATTTCATGGCTGAGTGATATTCCATTGTACATAAGGACCACAACTTCTTTATCCATTTTTCTCCCTCCTGGGATATTGAAGGTGGAATGAAGTGGAGGTCCTTGTCAACAGAGCAGCCCTAAACTTTGGGGTGCTTGTGTCTTGCTGATTTTTCATTTTCCCAATTTATACCCCCATGAGTGGAAGTGCCCTATGCTCTCTAAGCTGTGTTTTTTAGATGTTTCAGGACACACCGTACACTTCTCCAGAGTGGCTGTTGGCAATTTACATCCCACCCATCAGTGTAGCAAGGCTCCCATTTCTCCATGGCCTGTCCTGCATTTCTGGTTTTGAGACTTTTTTCAGCATGGCCCTTTTGACCGATGGGTAGCGAGTCTTCTTTGTAGCCCTGATTTGCCTTTCCAGGTTGCTTGGTTGGCCAAAAAGGGCGTATGCGTTTTTTCCTGAATATATTCAGGAAAAAACGCATACGCCCTTTTTGGCCAAGAGCATCATTGTCAACGTTTTGCCGCTTTTCATGTGCTTTAAAGGCGATTCGAATCTACCTCCTGAAATCTGTTTCCTGCATTTCTGCCTTGATTTCAAATCCTCTTCTTTGCCTTCCCTAAATATATTTGTGGACGAGAGTTATCATTTATAACTCTGCAGGTTTGTGAATTGCAGTGCCCTGAAGCTCCATTGTACAACTCGCTTTTTTGGGAGCTGGCCGCAAAAGCGCAGGATGGCTTCAGGCCCTGTTCTGGTTCCGGGGGGGAGGATGAGCCTGTGGTTAATTCTTCTTCCTGATGGGAAAATAGAGTGACCTGTGCCTGTCCCAACAACAAGAGCTAGTCTCTCACTGGTTCCCCGTATTCCCGTTCATCCTCAGGACAAATTGCAACCTGTACGGAACAGGAGGTTAAAGGTGCTGATGCTCCAAGTAGGGAGATTGTTAGTAAAGCGGCTGGAATGGCGACCCCGGGCACAAGGAGAAGAGAAATGAGGTGCGTTTTAGAAACCTTTCCCCATCACATGGTGTACCATCTTTTTTGTTTTCTCATGCATGTTTTCGATGTAGGAAGATGCCCTTGAACCTGGAGATTTGGGACCCATGCGATGGGTACCACGCAGTATTACTTTAAAGGGTCTGCGTTTGCTCACCCAACCTCACCAAACCTCTCAGCCCCAAGAGTGTCCACCCTTATGTCTCATCCACCTGTGGGTCTAGAAATGGTCAATCCAGGTTGCATCACAGCCCCTGAACGCATTGTGTAAGAATTTCTCTCTCTTTCATTGTCTTTGTTTCATGGGTTTTTCAAAGTAATTTATTTTTATAATGGGGTTTAGCTGCTTTTCACTGCTGTGTTTATGCCGCTTTACACCCACTTGACACACTAACAGAGAGATATCAATACATAGGTTTTACGATTATTACTAGTCAGATATATTCTTGTGCGGTGAATAGGGCGTGTTGAGTCCAGTTCTCTGAGCAAGGAGTAGGTCTTGTCTATTACATATTGGGTTTATGGAACGGTATCTGAGCTAATTTGAAACCCTTGTTTTATGTATCACCCCACCTCACCTTTCCCGTTAAGCAGCCATAGTGTGTTTTCTGCATGTGTGACTCTGTTCTGTTTTGTAATTCAGTTCAAGTGTAACGGTTTTTACAGTCCCTCTATAAGTGATACCTTATGAGAAGTGTCCTTTTCTGTGTGACTTATTTCACTTAGAATCGTCGTACCTAAATCCACTCATCATGCTGCTATTAGCCTTATGACATTGATTTCATGGCTGAGTGATATTCCATTGTACATAAGGACCACAACTTCTTTATCCATTTTTCTCCCTCCTGGGATATTGAAGGTGGAATGAAGTGGAGGTCCTTGTCAACAGAGCAGCCCTAAACTTTGGGGTGCTTGTGTCTTGCTGATTTTTCATTTTCCCAATTTATACCCCCATGAGTGGAAGTGCCCTATGCTCTCTAAGCTGTGTTTTTTAGATGTTTCAGGACACACCGTACACTTCTCCAGAGTGGCTGTTGGCAATTTACATCCCACCCATCAGTGTAGCAAGGCTCCCATTTCTCCATGGCCTGTCCTGCATTTCTGGTTTTGAGACTTTTTTCAGCATGGCCCTTTTGACCGATGGGTAGCGAGTCTTCTTTGTAGCCCTGATTTGCCTTTCCAGGTTGCTTGGTTGGCCAAAAAGGGCGTATGCGTTTTTTCCTGAATATATTCAGGAAAAAACGCATACGCCCTTTTTGGCCAAGAGCATCATTGTCAACGTTTTGCCGCTTTTCATGTGCTTTAAAGGCGATTCGAATCTACCTCCTGAAATCTGTTTCCTGCATTTCTGCCTTGATTTCAAATCCTCTTCTTTGCCTTCCCTAAATATATTTGTGGACGAGAGTTATCATTTATAACTCTGCAGGTTTGTGAATTGCAGTGCCCTGAAGCTCCATTGTACAACTCGCTTTTTTGGGAGCTGGCCGCAAAAGCGCAGGATGGCTTCAGGCCCTGTTCTGGTTCCGGGGGGGAGGATGAGCCTGTGGTTAATTCTTCTTCCTGATGGGAAAATAGAGTGACCTGTGCCTGTCCCAACAACAAGAGCTAGTCTCTCACTGGTTCCCCGTATTCCCGTTCATCCTCAGGACAAATTGCAACCTGTACGGAACAGGAGGTTAAAGGTGCTGATGCTCCAAGTAGGGAGATTGTTAGTAAAGCGGCTGGAATGGCGACCCCGGGCACAAGGAGAAGAGAAATGAGGTGCGTTTTAGAAACCTTTCCCCATCACATGGTGTACCATCTTTTTTGTTTTCTCATGCATGTTTTCGATGTAGGAAGATGCCCTTGAACCTGGAGATTTGGGACCCATGCGATGGGTACCACGCAGTATTACTTTAAAGGGTCTGCGTTTGCTCACCCAACCTCACCAAACCTCTCAGCCCCAAGAGTGTCCACACTTATGTCTCATCCAGCTGTGGGTCTAGAAATGGTCAATCCAGGTTGCATCACAGCCCCTGAACGCATTGTGTAAGAATTTCTCTCTCTTTCACTGTCTTTGTTTCATGGGTTTGTAAAAGAAATTTATTTTTATAATGGGGTTTAGCTGCTTTTCACTGCTGTGTTTATGCTGCTTTACACCCACTTGACACACTAACAGAGAGATATCAATACATAGGTTTTACGATTATTACTAGTCAGATATATTCTTGTGCGGTGAATAGGGCGTGTTGAGTCCAGTTCTCTGAGCAAGGAGTAGGTCTTGTCTATTACATATTGGGTTTATGGAACGGTATCTGAGCTAATTTGAAACCCTTGTTTTATGTATCACCCCACCTCACCTTTCCCGTTAAGCAGCCATAGTGTGTTTTCTGCCTGTGTGACTCTGTTCTGTTTTGTAATTCAGTTCAAGTGTAACGGTTTTTACATTCCCTCTATAAGTGATACCTTATGAGAAGTGTCCTTTTCTGTGTGACTTATTTCACTTAGAATCGTCGTACCTAAATCCACTCATCATGCTGCTACTAGCCTTATGACATTGATTTCATGGCTGAGTGATATTCCATTGTACATAAGGACCACAACTTCTTTATCCATTTTTCTCTTTCCTGGGATATTGAAGGTGGAATGAAGTGGAGGTCCTTGTCAACAGAGCAGCCCTAAACTTTGGGGTGCTTGTGTCTTGCTGAATTTTCATTTTCCCAATTTATACCCCCATGAGTGGAAGTGCCCTATGCTCTCTAAGCTGTGTTTTTTAGATGTTTCAGGACACACCGTACACTTCTCCAGAGTGGCTGTTGGCAATTTACATCCCGCCCATCAGTGTAGCAAGGCTCCCATTTCTCCATGGCCTGTCCTGCATTTCTGGTTTTGAGACTTTTTTCAGCATGGCCCTTTTGACCGATGGGTAGCGAGTCTGCTTTGTCGCGCTGATTTGCCTTTCCAGGTTGCTTGGTTGGCCAAAAAGGGCGTATGCGTTTTTTCCTGAATATATTCAGGAAAAAAGGCATACGCCCTTTTTGGCCAAGGGCATCATTGTCAACGTTTTTCCGCTTTTCATGTGCTTTAAAGGCGATTCGAATCTACCTCCTGAAATCTGTTTCCTACAATTCTGCCTTGATTTCAAATCCTCTTCTTTGCCTTCCCTCAATATATTTGTGGACGAGAGTTATCATTTATAACTCTGCAGGTTTGTGAATTGCAGTGCCCTGAAGCTCCATTTTACAACTCGCTTTTTTGGGAGCTGGCCGCAAAAGCACAGGATGGCTTCAGGCCCTGTTCTGGTTCCGGGGGGGAGGATGAGCCTGTGGTTAATTCTTCTTCCTGATGGGAAAATAGAGTGACCTTTGCCTGTCCCAACACCAAGAGCTAGTCTCTCACTGGTTCCCCGTCTACCCGTTCATCCTCAGGACAAATTGCAACCTGTACGGAACAGGAGGTTAAAGGTGCTGATGCTCCAAGTAGGGAGATTGTTAGTAAAGCGGCTGGAATGGCGAACCCAGGCACAAGGAGAAGAGAAATGAGGTGCGTTTTAGAAACCTTTCCACGTCACACGGTGTACCATCTTCTGGGTTTCTCATGCATGTTTTCGATGTAGGAAGATGCCCTTGAACCTGGAGATTTGGGACCCATGCGATGGGTACCACGCAGTATTACTTTAAAGGGTCTGCGTTTGCTCACCCAACCTCACCAAACCTCTCAGCCCCAAGAGTGTCCACCCTTATGTCTCATCCAGCTGTGGGTCTAGATATGGTCAATCCAGGTTGCATCACAGCCCCTGAACGCATTGTGTAAGAATTTCTCTCTCTTTCACTGTCTTTGTTTCATGGGTTTGTAAAAGTAATTTATTTTTATAATGGGGTTTAGCTGCTTTTCACTGCTGTGTTTATGCCGCTTTTCACCCACTTGACACACTAACAGAGAGATATCAATACATAGGTTTTAAGATTATTACTAGTGAGATATATTCTTGTGCGGTGAATAGGGCGTGTTGGGTCCAGTTCTCTGAGCAAGGAGTAGGTCTTGTCTATTACATATTGGGTTTATGGAACGGTATCTGAGCTAATTTGGAACCCTTGTTTTATGTATCACCCCACCTCACCTTTCCCGTTAAGCAGCCATAGTGTGTTTTCTGCCTGTGTGACTCTGTTCTGTTTTGTAATTCAGTTCAAGTGTAACGGTTTTTACATTCCCTCTATAAGTGATACCTTATGAGAAGTGTCCTTTTCTGTGTGACTTATTTCACTTAGAATCGTCGTACCTAAATCCACTCATCATGCTGCTATTAGCCTTATGACATTGATTTCATGGCTGAGTGATATTCCATTGTACATAAGGACCACAACTTCTTTATCCATTTTTCTCCCTCCTGGGATATTGAAGGTGGAATGAAGTGGAGGTCCTTGTCAACAGAGCAGCCCTAAACTTTGGGGTGCTTGTGTCTTGCTGATTTTTCATTTTCCCAATTTATACCCCCATGAGTGGAAGTGCCCTATGCTCTCTAAGCTGTGTTTTTTAGATGTTTCAGGACACACCGTACACTTCTCCAGAGTGGCTGTTGGCAATTTACATCCCGCCCATCAGTGTAGCAAGGCTCCCATTTCTCCATGGCCTGTCCTGCATTTCTGGTTTTGAGACTTTTTTCAGCATGGCCCTTTTGACCGATGGGTAGCGAGTCTTCTTTGTAGCCCTGATTTGCCTTTCCAGGTTGCTTGGTTGGCCAAAAAGGGCGTATGCGTTTTTTCCTGAATATATTCAGGAAAAAAGGCATACGCCCTTTTTGGCCAAGGGCATCATTGTCAACGTTTTGCCGCTTTTCATGTGCTTTAAAGCCGATTCGAATCTACCTCCTGAAATCTGTTTCCTGCATTTCTGCCTTGATTTCAAATCCTCTTCTTTGCCTTCCCTCAATATATTTGTGGACGAGAGTTATCATTTATAACTCTGCAGGTTTGTGTATTGCAGTGCCCTGAAGCTCCATTGTACAACTCGCTTTTTTGGGAGCTGGCCGCAAAAGCGCAGGATGGCTTCAGGCCCTGTTCTGGTTCCGGGGGGGAGGATGAGCCTGTGGTTAATTCTTCTTCCTGATGGGAAAATAGAGTGACCTGTGCCTGTCCCAACACCAAGAGCTAGTCTCTCACTGGTTCCCCGTCTACCCGTTCATCCTCAGGACAAATTGCAACCTGTACGGAACAGGAGGTTAAAGGTGCTGATGCTCCAAGTAGGGAGATTGTTAGTAAAGCGGCTGGAATGGCGAACCCGGGCACAAGGAGAAGAGAAATGAGGTGCGTTTTAGAAACCTTTCCCCATCACATGGTGTACCATCTTTTTGTTTTCTCATGCATGTTTTCGATGTAGGAAGATGCCCTTGAACCTGGAGATTTGGGACCCATGCGATGGGTACCACGCAGTATTACTTTAAAGGGTCTGCGTTTGCTCACCCAACCTCACCAAACCTCTCAGCCCCAAGAGTGTCCACCCTTATGTCTCATCCAGCTGTGGGTCTAGATATGGTCAATCCAGGTTGCATCACAGCCCCTGAACGCATTGTGTAAGAATTTCTCTCTCTTTCACTGTCTTTGTTTCATGGGTTTTTCAAAGTAATTTATTTTTATAATGGGGTTTAGCTGCTTTTCACTGCTGTGTTTATGCCGCTTTACACCCACTTGACACACTAACAGAGAGATATCAATACATAGGTTTTAAGATTATTACTAGTCAGATATATTCTTGTGCGGTGAATAGGGCGTGTTGAGTCCAGTTCTCTGAGCAAGGAGTAGGTCTTGTCTATTACATATTGGGTTTATGGAACGGTATCTGAGCTAATTTGAAACCCTTGTTTTATGTATCACCCCACCTTAACTTTCCCGTTAAGCAGCCATAGTGTGTTTTCTGCATGTGTGACTCTGTTCTGTTTTGTAATTCAGTTCAAGTGTAACGGTTTTTACATTCCCTCTATAAGTGATACCTTATGAGAAGTGTCCTTTTCTGTGTGACTTATTTCACTTAGAATCGTCGTACCTAAATCCACTCATCATGCTGCTACTAGCCTTATGACATTGATTTCATGGCTGAGTGATATTCCATTGTACATAAGGACCACAACTTCTTTATCCATTTTTCTCTTTCCTGGGATATTGAAGGTGGAATGAAGTGGAGGTCCTTGTCAACAGAGCAGCCCTAAACTTTGGGGTGCTTGTGTCTTGCTGAATTTTCATTTTCCCAATTTATACCCCCATGAGTGGATGTGCCCTATGCTCTCTAAGCTGTGTTTTTTAGATGTTTCAGGACACACCGTACACTTCTCCAGAGTGGCTGTTGGCAATTTACATCCCACCCATCAGTGTAGCAAGGCTCCCATTTCTCCATGGCCTGTCCTGCATTTCTGGTTTTGAGACTTTTTTCAGCATGGCCCTTTTGACCGATGGGTAGCGAGTCTTCTTTGTAGCCCTGATTTGCCTTTCCAGGTTGCTTGGTTGGCCAAAAAGGGCGTATGCGTTTTTTCCTGAATATATTCAGGAAAAAACGCATACGCCCTTTTTGGCCAAGAGCATCATTGTCAACGTTTTGCCGCTTTTCATGTGCTTTAAAGGCGATTCGAATCTACCTCCTGAAATCTGTTTCCTGCATTTCTGCCTTGATTTCAAATCCTCTTCTTTGCCTTCCCTAAATATATTTGTGGACGAGAGTTATCATTTATAACTCTGCAGGTTTGTGAATTGCAGTGCCCTGAAGCTCCATTGTACAACTCGCTTTTTTGGGAGCTGGCCGCAAAAGCGCAGGATGGCTTCAGGCCCTGTTCTGGTTCCGGGGGGGAGGATGAGCCTGTGGTTAATTCTTCTTCCTGATGGGAAAATAGAGTGACCTGTGCCTGTCCCAACAACAAGAGCTAGTCTCTCACTGGTTCCCCGTATTCCCGTTCATCCTCAGGACAAATTGCAACCTGTACGGAACAGGAGGTTAAAGGTGCTGATGCTCCAAGTAGGGAGATTGTTAGTAAAGTGGCTGGAATGGCGACCCCGGGCACAAGGAGAAGAGAAATGAGGTGCGTTTTAGAAACCTTTCCCCATCACATGGTGTACCATCTTTTTTGTTTTCTCATGCATGTTTTCGATGTAGGAAGATGCCCTTGAACCTGGAGATTTGGGACCCATGCGATGGGTACCACGCAGTATTACTTTAAAGGGTCTGCGTTTGCTCACCCAACCTCACCAAACCTCTCAGCCCCAAGAGTGTCCACCCTTATGTCTCATCCACCTGTGGGTCTAGAAATGGTCAATCCAGGTTGCATCACAGCCCCTGAACGCATTGTGTAAGAATTTCTCTCTCTTTCACTGTCTTTGTTTCATGGGTTTTTCAAAGTAATTTATTTTTATAATGGGGTTTAGCTGCTTTTCACTGCTGTGTTTATGCCGCTTTACACCCACTTGACACACTAACAGAGAGATATCAATACATAGGTTTTACGATTATTACTAGTCAGATATATTCTTGTGCGGTGAATAGGGCGTGTTGAGTCCAGTTCTCTGAGCAAGGAGTAGGTCTTGTCTATTACATATTGGGTTTATGGAACGGTATCTGAGCTAATTTGAAACCCTTGTTTTATGTATCACCCCACCTCACCTTTCCCGTTAAGCAGCCATAGTGTGTTTTCTGCATGTGTGACTCTGTTCTGTTTTGTAATTCAGTTCAAGTGTAACGGTTTTTACATTCCCTCTATAAGTGATACCTTATGAGAAGTGTCCTTTTCTGTGTGACTTATTTCACTTAGAATCGTCGTACCTAAATCCACTCATCATGCTGCTATTAGCCTTATGACATTGATTTCATGGCTGAGTGATATTCCATTGTACATAAGGACCACAACTTCTTTATCCATTTTTCTCCCTCCTGGGATATTGAAGGTGGAATGAAGTGGAGGTCCTTGTCAACAGAGCAGCCCTAAACTTTGAGGTGCTTGTGTCTTGCTGATTTTTCATTTTCCCAATTTATACCCCCATGAGTGGAAGTGCCCTATGCTCTCTAAGCTGTGTTTTTTAGATGTTTCAGGACACACCGTACACTTCTCCAGAGTGGCTGTTGGCAATTTACATCCCACCCATCAGTGTAGCAAGGCTCCCATTTCTCCATGGCCTGTCCTGCATTTCTGGTTTTGAGACTTTTTTCAGCATGGCCCTTTTGACCGATGGGTAGCGAGTCTTCATTGTAGCCCTGATTTGCCTTTCCAGGTTGCTTGGTTGGCCAAAAAGGGCGTATGCGTTTTTTCCTGAATATATTCAGGAAAAAACGCATACGCCCTTTTTGGCCAAGAGCATCATTGTCAACGTTTTGCCGCTTTTCATGTGCTTTAAAGGCGATTCGAATCTACCTCCTGAAATCTGTTTCCTGCATTTCTGCCTTGATTTCAAATCCTCTTCTTTGCCTTCCCTCAATATATTTGTGGACGAGAGTTATCATTTATAACTCTGCAGGTTTGTGAATTGCAGTGCCCTGAAGCTCCATTTTACAACTCGCTTTTTTGGGAGCTGGCCGCAAAAGCGCAGGATGGCTTCAGGCCCTGTTCTGGTTCCGGGGGGGAGGATGAGCCTGTGGTTAATTCTTCTTCCTGATGGGAAAATAGAGTGACCTGTGCCTGTCCCAACAACAAGAGCTAGTCTCTCACTGGTTCCCCGTATTCCCGTTCATCCTCAGGACAAATTGCAACCTGTACGGAACAGGAGGTTAAAGGTGCTGATGCTCCAAGTAGGGAGATTGTTAGTAAAGTGGCTGGAATGGCGACCCCGGGCACAAGGAGAAGAGAAATGAGGTGCGTTTTAGAAACCTTTCCCCATCACATGGTGTACCATCTTTTTTGTTTTCTCATGCATGTTTTCGATGTAGGAAGATGCCCTTGAACCTGGAGATTTGGGACCCATGCGATGGGTACCACGCAGTATTACTTTAAAGGGTCTGCGTTTGCTCACCCAACCTCACCAAACCTCTCAGCCCCAAGAGTGTCCACCCTTATGTCTCATCCACCTGTGGGTCTAGAAATGGTCAATCCAGGTTGCATCACAGCCCCTGAACGCATTGTGTAAGAATTTCTCTCTCTTTCACTGTCTTTGTTTCATGGGTTTTTCAAAGTAATTTATTTTTATAATGGGGTTTAGCTGCTTTTCACTGCTGTGTTTATGCCGCTTTACACCCACTTGACACACTAACAGAGAGATATCAATACATAGGTTTTACGATTATTACTAGTCAGATATATTCTTGTGCGGTGAATAGGGCGTGTTGAGTCCAGTTCTCTGAGCAAGGAGTAGGTCTTGTCTATTACATATTGGGTTTATGGAACGGTATCTGAGCTAATTTGAAACCCTTGTTTTATGTATCACCCCACCTCACCTTTCCCGTTAAGCAGCCATAGTGTGTTTTCTGCATGTGTGACTCTGTTCTGTTTTGTAATTCAGTTCAAGTGTAACGGTTTTTACAGTCCCTCTATAAGTGATACCTTATGAGAAGTGTCCTTTTCTGTGTGACTTATTTCACTTAGAATCGTCGTACCTAAATCCACTCATCATGCTGCTATTAGCCTTATGACATTGATTTCATGGCTGAGTGATATTCCATTGTACATAAGGACCACAACTTCTTTATCCATTTTTCTCCCTCCTGGGATATTGAAGGTGGAATGAAGTGGAGGTCCTTGTCAACAGAGCAGCCCTAAACTTTGGGGTGCTTGTGTCTTGCTGATTTTTCATTTTCCCAATTTATACCCCAATGAGTGGAAGTGCCCTATGCTCTCTAAGCTGTGTTTTTTAGATGTTTCAGGACACACCGTACACTTCTCCAGAGTGGCTGTTGGCAATTTACATCCCGCCCATCAGTGTAGCAAGGCTCCCATTTCTCCATGGCCTGTCCTGCATTTCTGGTTTTGAGACTTTTTTCAGCATGGCCCTTTTGACCGATGGGTAGCGAGTCTTCTTTGTAGCCCTGATTTGCCTTTCCAGGTTGCTTGGTTGGCCAAAAAGGGCGTATGCGTTTTTTCCTGAATATATTCAGGAAAAAACGCATACGCCCTTTTTGGCCAAGGGCATCATTGTCAACGTTTTGCCGCTTTTCATGTGCTTTAAAGGCGATTCGAATCTACCTCCTGAAATCTGTTTCCTGCATTTCTGCCTTGATTTCAAATCCTCTTCTTTGCCTTCCCTCAATATATTTGTGGACGAGAGTTATCATTTATAACTCTGCAGGTTTGTGAATTGCAGTGCCCTGAAGCTCCATTGTACAACTCGCTTTTTTGGGAGCTGGCCGCAAAAGCGCAGGATGGCTTCAGGCCCTGTTCTGGTTCCGGGGGGGAGGATGAGCCTGTGGTTAATTCTTCTTCCTGATGGGAAAATAGAGTGACCTGTGCCTGTCCCAACACCAAGAGCTAGTCTCTCACTGGTTCCCCGTCTACCCGTTCATCCTCAGGACAAATTGCAACCTGTACGGAACAGGAGGTTAAAGGTGCTGATGCTCCAAGTAGGGAGATTGTTAGTAAAGCGGCTGGAATGGCGAACCCGGGCACAAGGAGAAGAGAAATGAGGTGCGTTTTAGAAACCTTTCCCCATCACATGGTGTACCATCTTTTTGTTTTCTCATGCATGTTTTCGATGTAGGAAGATGCCCTTGAACCTGGAGATTTGGGACCCATGCGATGGGTACCACGCAGTATTACTTTAAAGGGTCTGCGTTTGCTCACCCAACCTCACCAAACCTCTCAGCCCCAAGAGTGTCCACCCTTATGTCTCATCCAGCTGTGGGTCTAGATATGGTCAATCCAGGTTGCATCACAGCCCCTGAACGCATTGTGTAAGAATTTCTCTCTCTTTCACTGTCTTTGTTTCATGGGTTTTTCAAAGTAATTTATTTTTATAATGGGGTTTAGCTGCTTTTCACTGCTGTGTTTATGCCGCTTTACACCCACTTGACACACTAACAGAGAGATATCAATACATAGGTTTTAAGATTATTACTAGTCAGATATATTCTTGTGCGGTGAATAGGGCGTGTTGAGTCCAGTTCTCTGAGCAAGGAGTAGGTCTTGTCTATTACATATTGGGTTTATGGAACGGTATCTGAGCTAATTTGAAACCCTTGTTTTATGTATCACCCCACCTTAACTTTCCCGTTAAGCAGCCATAGTGTGTTTTCTGCATGTGTGACTCTGTTCTGTTTTGTAATTCAGTTCAAGTGTAACGGTTTTTACATTCCCTCTATAAGTGATACCTTATGAGAAGTGTCCTTTTCTGTGTGACTTATTTCACTTAGAATCGTCGTACCTAAATCCACTCATCATGCTGCTACTAGCCTTATGACATTGATTTCATGGCTGAGTGATATTCCATTGTACATAAGGACCACAACTTCTTTATCCATTTTTCTCTTTCCTGGGATATTGAAGGTGGAATGAAGTGGAGGTCCTTGTCAACAGAGCAGCCCTAAACTTTGGGGTGCTTGTGTCTTGCTGAATTTTCATTTTCCCAATTTATACCCCCATGAGTGGATGTGCCCTATGCTCTCTAAGCTGTGTTTTTTAGATGTTTCAGGACACACCGTACACTTCTCCAGAGTGGCTGTTGGCAATTTACATCCCACCCATCAGTGTAGCAAGGCTCCCATTTCTCCATGGCCTGTCCTGCATTTCTGGTTTTGAGACTTTTTTCAGCATGGCCCTTTTGACCGATGGGTAGCGAGTCTTCTTTGTAGCCCTGATTTGCCTTTCCAGGTTGCTTGGTTGGCCAAAAAGGGCGTATGCGTTTTTTCCTGAATATATTCAGGAAAAAACGCATACGCCCTTTTTGGCCAAGAGCATCATTGTCAACGTTTTGCCGCTTTTCATGTGCTTTAAAGGCGATTCGAATCTACCTCCTGAAATCTGTTTCCTGCATTTCTGCCTTGATTTCAAATCCTCTTCTTTGCCTTCCCTAAATATATTTGTGGACGAGAGTTATCATTTATAACTCTGCAGGTTTGTGAATTGCAGTGCCCTGAAGCTCCATTGTACAACTCGCTTTTTTGGGAGCTGGCCGCAAAAGCGCAGGATGGCTTCAGGCCCTGTTCTGGTTCCGGGGGGGAGGATGAGCCTGTGGTTAATTCTTCTTCCTGATGGGAAAATAGAGTGACCTGTGCCTGTCCCAACAACAAGAGCTAGTCTCTCACTGGTTCCCCGTATTCCCGTTCATCCTCAGGACAAATTGCAACCTGTACGGAACAGGAGGTTAAAGGTGCTGATGCTCCAAGTAGGGAGATTGTTAGTAAAGTGGCTGGAATGGCGACCCCGGGCACAAGGAGAAGAGAAATGAGGTGCGTTTTAGAAACCTTTCCCCATCACATGGTGTACCATCTTTTTTGTTTTCTCATGCATGTTTTCGATGTAGGAAGATGCCCTTGAACCTGGAGATTTGGGACCCATGCGATGGGTACCACGCAGTATTACTTTAAAGGGTCTGCGTTTGCTCACCCAACCTCACCAAACCTCTCAGCCCCAAGAGTGTCCACCCTTATGTCTCATCCACCTGTGGGTCTAGAAATGGTCAATCCAGGTTGCATCACAGCCCCTGAACGCATTGTGTAAGAATTTCTCTCTCTTTCACTGTCTTTGTTTCATGGGTTTTTCAAAGTAATTTATTTTTATAATGGGGTTTAGCTGCTTTTCACTGCTGTGTTTATGCCGCTTTACACCCACTTGACACACTAACAGAGAGATATCAATACATAGGTTTTACGATTATTACTAGTCAGATATATTCTTGTGCGGTGAATAGGGCGTGTTGAGTCCAGTTCTCTGAGCAAGGAGTAGGTCTTGTCTATTACATATTGGGTTTATGGAACGGTATCTGAGCTAATTTGAAACCCTTGTTTTATGTATCACCCCACCTCACCTTTCCCGTTAAGCAGCCATAGTGTGTTTTCTGCATGTGTGACTCTGTTCTGTTTTGTAATTCAGTTCAAGTGTAACGGTTTTTACATTCCCTCTATAAGTGATACCTTATGAGAAGTGTCCTTTTCTGTGTGACTTATTTCACTTAGAATCGTCGTACCTAAATCCACTCATCATGCTGCTATTAGCCTTATGACATTGATTTCATGGCTGAGTGATATTCCATTGTACATAAGGACCACAACTTCTTTATCCATTTTTCTCCCTCCTGGGATATTGAAGGTGGAATGAAGTGGAGGTCCTTGTCAACAGAGCAGCCCTAAACTTTGAGGTGCTTGTGTCTTGCTGATTTTTCATTTTCCCAATTTATACCCCCATGAGTGGAAGTGCCCTATGCTCTCTAAGCTGTGTTTTTTAGATGTTTCAGGACACACCGTACACTTCTCCAGAGTGGCTGTTGGCAATTTACATCCCACCCATCAGTGTAGCAAGGCTCCCATTTCTCCATGGCCTGTCCTGCATTTCTGGTTTTGAGACTTTTTTCAGCATGGCCCTTTTGACCGATGGGTAGCGAGTCTTCATTGTAGCCCTGATTTGCCTTTCCAGGTTGCTTGGTTGGCCAAAAAGGGCGTATGCGTTTTTTCCTGAATATATTCAGGAAAAAACGCATACGCCCTTTTTGGCCAAGAGCATCATTGTCAACGTTTTGCCGCTTTTCATGTGCTTTAAAGGCGATTCGAATCTACCTCCTGAAATCTGTTTCCTGCATTTCTGCCTTGATTTCAAATCCTCTTCTTTGCCTTCCCTCAATATATTTGTGGACGAGAGTTATCATTTATAACTCTGCAGGTTTGTGAATTGCAGTGCCCTGAAGCTCCATTTTACAACTCGCTTTTTTGGGAGCTGGCCGCAAAAGCGCAGGATGGCTTCAGGCCCTGTTCTGGTTCCGGGGGGGAGGATGAGCCTGTGGTTAATTCTTCTTCCTGATGGGAAAATAGAGTGACCTGTGCCTGTCCCAACAACAAGAGCTAGTCTCTCACTGGTTCCCCGTATTCCCGTTCATCCTCAGGACAAATTGCAACCTGTACGGAACAGGAGGTTAAAGGTGCTGATGCTCCAAGTAGGGAGATTGTTAGTAAAGTGGCTGGAATGGCGACCCCGGGCACAAGGAGAAGAGAAATGAGGTGCGTTTTAGAAACCTTTCCCCATCACATGGTGTACCATCTTTTTTGTTTTCTCATGCATGTTTTCGATGTAGGAAGATGCCCTTGAACCTGGAGATTTGGGACCCATGCGATGGGTACCACGCAGTATTACTTTAAAGGGTCTGCGTTTGCTCACCCAACCTCACCAAACCTCTCAGCCCCAAGAGTGTCCACCCTTATGTCTCATCCACCTGTGGGTCTAGAAATGGTCAATCCAGGTTGCATCACAGCCCCTGAACGCATTGTGTAAGAATTTCTCTCTCTTTCACTGTCTTTGTTTCATGGGTTTTTCAAAGTAATTTATTTTTATAATGGGGTTTAGCTGCTTTTCACTGCTGTGTTTATGCCGCTTTACACCCACTTGACACACTAACAGAGAGATATCAATACATAGGTTTTACGATTATTACTAGTCAGATATATTCTTGTGCGGTGAATAGGGCGTGTTGAGTCCAGTTCTCTGAGCAAGGAGTAGGTCTTGTCTATTACATATTGGGTTTATGGAACGGTATCTGAGCTAATTTGAAACCCTTGTTTTATGTATCACCCCACCTCACCTTTCCCGTTAAGCAGCCATAGTGTGTTTTCTGCATGTGTGACTCTGTTCTGTTTTGTAATTCAGTTCAAGTGTAACGGTTTTTACAGTCCCTCTATAAGTGATACCTTATGAGAAGTGTCCTTTTCTGTGTGACTTATTTCACTTAGAATCGTCGTACCTAAATCCACTCATCATGCTGCTATTAGCCTTATGACATTGATTTCATGGCTGAGTGATATTCCATTGTACATAAGGACCACAACTTCTTTATCCATTTTTCTCCCTCCTGGGATATTGAAGGTGGAATGAAGTGGAGGTCCTTGTCAACAGAGCAGCCCTAAACTTTGGGGTGCTTGTGTCTTGCTGATTTTTCATTTTCCCAATTTATACCCCCATGAGTGGAAGTGCCCTATGCTCTCTAAGCTGTGTTTTTTAGATGTTTCAGGACACACCGTACACTTCTCCAGAGTGGCTGTTGGCAATTTACATCCCACCCATCAGTGTAGCAAGGCTCCCATTTCTCCATGGCCTGTCCTGCATTTCTGGTTTTGAGACTTTTTTCAGCATGGCCCTTTTGACCGATGGGTAGCGAGTCTTCTTTGTAGCCCTGATTTGCCTTTCCAGGTTGCTTGGTTGGCCAAAAAGGGCGTATGCGTTTTTTCCTGAATATATTCAGGAAAAAACGCATACGCCCTTTTTGGCCAAGAGCATCATTGTCAACGTTTTGCCGCTTTTCATGTGCTTTAAATGCGATTCGAATCTACCTCCTGAAATCTGTTTCCTGCATTTCTGCCTTGATTTCAAATCCTCTTCTTTGCCTTCCCTAAATATATTTGTGGACGAGAGTTATCATTTATAACTCTGCAGGTTTGTGAATTGCAGTGCCCTGAAGCTCCATTGTACAACTCGCTTTTTTGGGAGCTGGCCGCAAAAGCGCAGGATGGCTTCAGGCCCTGTTCTGGTTTCGGGGGGGAGGATGAGCCTGTGGTTAATTCTTCTTCCTGATGGGAAAATAGAGTGACCTGTGCCTGTCCCAACAACAAGAGCTAGTCTCTCACTGGTTCCCCATATTCCCGTTCATCCTCAGGACAAATTGCAACCTGTACGGAACAGGAGGTTAAAGGTGCTGATGCTCCAAGTAGGGAGATTGTTAGTAAAGCGGCTGGAATGGCGACCCCGGGCACAAGGAGAAGAGAAATGAGGTGCGTTTTAGAAACCTTTCCCCATCACATGGTGTACCATCTTTTTTGTTTTCTCATGCATGTTTTCGATGTAGGAAGATGCCCTTGAACCTGGAGATTTGGGACCCATGCGATGGGTACCACGCAGTATTACTTTAAAGGGTCTGCGTTTGCTCACCCAACCTCACCAAACCTCTCAGCCCCAAGAGTGTCCACCCTTATGTCTCATCCAGCTGTGGGTCTAGAAATGGTCAATCCAGGTTGCATCACAGCCCCTGAACGCATTGTGTAAGAATTTCTCTCTCTTTCACTGTCTTTGTTTCATGGGTTTTTCAAAGAAATTTATTTTTATAATGGGGTTTAGCTGCTTTTCACTGCTGTGTTTATGCCGCTTTACACCCACTTGACACACTAACAGAGAGATATCAATACATAGGTTTTAAGATTATTACTAGTCAGATATATTCTTGTGCGGTGAATAGGGCGTGTTGAGTCCAGTTCTCTGAGCAAGGAGTAGGTCTTGTCTATTACATATTGGGTGTATGGAACGGTATCTGAGCTAATTTGAAACCCTTGTTTTATGTATCACCCCACCTCACCTTTCCCGTTAAGCAGCCATAGTGTGTTTTCTGCCTGTGTGACTCTGTTCTGTTTTGTAATTCAGTTCAAGTGTAACGGTTTTTACATTCCCTCTATAAGTGATACCTTATGAGAAGTGTCCTTTTCTGTGTGACTTATTTCACTTAGAATCGTCGTACCTAAATCCACTCATCATGCTGCTACTAGCCTTATGACATTGATTTCATGGCTGAGTGATATTCCATTGTACATAAGGACCACAACTTCTTTATCCATTTTTCTCTTTCCTGGGATATTGAAGGTGGAATGAAGTGGAGGTCCTTGTCAACAGAGCAGCCCTAAACTTTGGGGTGATTGTGTCTTGCTGAATTTTCATTTTCCCAATTTATACCCCCATGAGTGGAAGTGCCCTATGCTCTCTAAGCTGTGTTTTTTAGATGTTTCAGGACACACCGTACACTTCTCCAGAGTGGCTGTTGGCAATTTACATCCCGCCCATCAGTGTAGCAAGGCTCCCATTTCTCCATGGCCTGTCCTGCATTTCTGGTTTTGAGACTTTTTTCAGCATGGCCCTTTTGACCGATGGGTAGCGAGTCTGCTTTGTCGCGCTGATTTGCCTTTCCAGGTTGCTTGGTTGGCCAAAAAGGGCGTATGCGTTTTTTCCTGAATATATTCAGGAAAAAAGGCATACGCCCTTTTTGGCCAAGGGCATCATTGTCAACGTTTTGCCGCTTTTCATGTGCTTTAAAGGCGATTCGAATCTACCTCCTGAAATCTGTTTCCTACAATTCTGCCTTGATTTCAAATCCTCTTCTTTGCCTTCCCTCAATATATTTGTGGACGAGAGTTATCATTTATAACTCTGCAGGTTTGTGAATTGCAGTGCCCTGAAGCTCCATTTTACGACTCGCTTTTTTGGGAGCTGGCCGCAAAAGCGCAGGATGGCTTCAGGCCCTGTTCTGGTTCCGGGGGGGAGGATGAGCCTGTGGTTAATTCTTCTTCCTGATGGGAAAATAGAGTGACCTTTGCCTGTCCCAACACCAAGAGCTAGTCTCTCACTGGTTCCCCGTCTACCCGTTCATCCTCAGGACAAATTGCAACCTGTACGGAACAGGAGGTTAAAGGTGCTGATGCTCCAAGTAGGGAGATTGTTAGTAAAGCGGCTGGAATGGCGAACCCGGGCACAAGGAGAAGAGAAATGAGGTGCGTTTTAGAAACCTTTCCACGTCACACGGAGTACCATCTTCTGGGTTTCTCATGCATGTTTTCGATGTAGGAAGATGCCCTTGAACCTGGAGATTTGGGACCCATGCGATGGGTACCACGCAGTATTACTTTAAAGGGTCTGCGTTTGCTCACCCAACCTCACCAAACCTCTCAGCCCCAAGAGTGTCCACCCTTATGTCTCATCCAGCTGTGGGTCTAGATATGGTCAATCCAGGTTGCATCACAGCCCCTGAACGCATTGTGTAAGAATTTCTCTCTCTTTCACTGTCTTTGTTTCATGGGTTTGTAAAAGTAATTTATTTTTATAATGGGGTTTAGCTGCTTTTCACTGCTGTGTTTATGCCGCTTTTCACCCACTTGACACACTAACAGAGAGATATCAATACATAGGTTTTAAGATTATTACTAGTGAGATATATTCTTGTGCGGTGAATAGGGCGTGTTGGGTCCAGTTCTCTGAGCAAGGAGTAGGTCTTGTCTATTACATATTGGGTTTATGGAACGGTATCTGAGCTAATTTGGAACCCTTGTTTTATGTATCACCCCACCTCACCTTTCCCGTTAAGCAGCCATAGTGTGTTTTCTGCCTGTGTGACTCTGTTCTGTTTTGTAATTCAGTTCAAGTGTAATGGTTTTTACATTCCCTCTATAAGTGATACCTTATGAGAAGTGTCCTTTTCTGTGTGACTTATTTCACTTAGAATCGTCGTACCTAAATCCACTCATCATGCTGCTACTAGCCTTATGACATTGATTTCATGGCTGAGTGATATTCCATTGTACATAAGGACCACAACTTCTTTATCCATTTTTCTCTTTCCTGGGATATTGAAGGTGGAATGAAGTGGAGGTCCTTGTCAACAGAGCAGCCCTAAACTTTGGGGTGCTTGTGTCTTGCTGAATTTTCATTTTCCCAATTTATACCCCCATGAGTGGAAGTGCCCTATGCTCTCTAAGCTGTGTTTTTTAGATGTTTCAGGACACACCGTACACTTCTCCAGAGTGGCTGTTGGCAATTTACATCCCGCCCATCAGTGTAGCAAGGCTCCCATTTCTCCATGGCCTGTCCTGCATTTCTGGTTTTGAGACTTTTTTCAGCATGGCCCTTTTGACCGATGGGTAGCGAGTCTGCTTTGTAGCCCTGATTTGCCTTTTCAGGTTGCTTGGTTGGCCAAAAAGGGCGTATGCGTTTTTTCCTGAATATATTCAGGAAAAAACGCATACGCCCTTTTTGGCCAAGGGCATCATTGTCAACGTTTTGCCGCTTTTCATGTGCTTTAAAGGCGATTCGAATCTACCTCCTGAAATCTGTTTCCTGCATTTCTGCCTTGATTTCAAATCCTCTTCTTTGCCTTCCCTCAATATATTTGTGGACGAGAGTTATCATTTATAACTCTGCAGGTTTGTGAATTGCAGTGCCCTGAAGCTCCATTGTACAACTCGCTTTTTTGGGAGCTGGCCGCAAAAGCGCAGGATGGCTTCAGGCCCTGTTCTGGTTCCGGGGGGGAGGATGAGCCTGTGGTTAATTCTTCTTCCTGATGGGAAAATAGAGTGACCTGTGCCTGTCCCAACAACAAGAGCTAGTCTCTCACTGGTTCCCCGTATTCCCGTTCATCCTCAGGACAAATTGCAACCTGTACGGAACAGGAGGTTAAAGGTGCTGATGCTCCAAGTAGGGAGATTGTTAGTAAAGCGGCTGGAATGGCGACCCCGGGCACAAGGAGAAGAGAAATGAGGTGCGTTTTAGAAACCTTTCCCCATCACATGGTGTACCATCTTTTTTGTTTTCTCATGCATGTTTTCGATGTAGGAAGATGCCCTTGAACCTGGAGATTTGGGACCCATGCGATGGGTACCACGCAGTATTACTTTAAAGGGTCTGCGTTTGCTCACCCAACCTCACCAAACCTCTCAGCCCCAAGAGTGTCCACCCTTATGTCTCATCCAGCTGTGGGTCTAGAAATGGTCAATCCAGGTTGCATCACAGCCCCTGAACGCATTGTGTAAGAATTTCTCTCTCTTTCACTGTCTTTGTTTCATGGGTTTTTCAAAGTAATTTATTTTTATAATGGGGTTTAGCTGCTTTTCACTGCTGTGTTTATGCCGCTTTACACCCACTTGACACACTAACAGAGAGATATCAATACATAGGTTTTACGATTATTACTAGTCAGATATATTCTTGTGCGGTGAATAGGGCGTGTTGAGTCCAGTTCTCTGAGCAAGGAGTAGGTCTTGTCTATTACATATTGGGTTTATGGAACGGTATCTGAGCTAATTTGAAACCCTTGTTTTATGTATCACCCCACCTCACCTTTCCCGTTAAGCAGCCATAGTGTGTTTTCTGCATGTGAGACTCTGTTCTGTTTTGTAATTCAGTTCAAGTGTAACGGTTTTTACATTCCCTCTATAAGTGATACCTTATGAGAAGTGTCCTTTTCTGTGTGACTTATTTCACTTAGAATCGTCGTACCTAAATCCACTCATCATGCTGCTATTAGCCTTATGACATTGATTTCATGGCTGAGTGATATTCCATTGTACATAAGGACCGCAACTTCTTTATCCATTTTTCTCCCTCCTGGGATATTGAAGGTGGAATGAAGTGGAGGTCCTTGTCAACAGAGCAGCCCTAAACTTTGGGGTGCTTGTGTCTTGCTGATTTTTCATTTTCCCAATTTATACCCCCATGAGTGGAAGTGCCCTATGCTCTCTAAGCTGTGTTTTTTAGATGTTTCAGGACACACCGTACACTTCTCCAGAGTGGCTGTTGGCAATTTACATCCCGCCCATCAGTGTAGCAAGGCTCCCATTTCTCCATGGCCTGTCCTGCATTTCTGGTTTTGAGACTTTTTTCAGCATGGCCCTTTTGACCGATGGGTAGCGAGTCTTCTTTGTAGCCCTGATTTGCCTTTCCAGGTTGCTTGGTTGGCCAAAAAGGGCGTATGCGTTTTTTCCTGAATATATTCAGGAAAAAACGCATACGCCCTTTTTGGCCAAGGGCATCATTGTCAACGTTTTGCCGCTTTTCATGTGCTTTAAAGGCGATTCGAATCTACCTCCTGAAATCTGTTTCCTGCATTTCTGCCTTGATTTCAAATCCTCTTCTTTGCCTTCCCTCAATATATTTGTGGACGAGAGTTATCATTTATAACTCTGCAGGTTTGTGAATTGCAGTGCCCTGAAGCTCCATTGTACAACTCGCTTTTTTGGGAGCTGGCCGCAAAAGCGCAGGATGGCTTCAGGCCCTGTTCTGGTTCCGGGGGGGAGGATGAGCCTGTGGTTAATTCTTCTTCCTGATGGGAAAATAGAGTGACCTGTGCCTGTCCCAACAACAAGAGCTAGTCTCTCACTGGTTCCCCGTATTCCCGTTCATCCTCAGGACAAATTGCAACCTGTACGGAACAGGAGGTTAAAGGTGCTGATGCTCCAAGTAGGGAGATTGTTAGTAAAGCGGCTGGAATGGCGACCCCGGGCACAAGGAGAAGAGAAATGAGGTGCGTTTTAGAAACCTTTCCCCATCACATGGTGTACCATCTTTTTTGTTTTCTCATGCATGTTTTCGATGTAGGAAGATGCCCTTGAACCTGGAGATTTGGGACCCATGCGATGGGTACCACGCAGTATTACTTTAAAGGGTCTGCGTTTGCTCACCCAACCTCACCAAACCTCTCAGCCCCAAGAGTGTCCACCCTTATGTCTCATCCAGCTGTGGGTCTAGAAATGGTCAATCCAGGTTGCATCACAGCCCCTGAACGCATTGTGTAAGAATTTCTCTCTCTTTCACTGTCTTTGTTTCATGGGTTTTTCAAAGTAATTTATTTTTATAATGGGGTTTAGCTGCTTTTCACTGCTGTGTTTATGCCGCTTTACACCCACTTGACACACTAACAGAGAGATATCAATACATAGGTTTTACGATTATTACTAGTCAGATATATTCTTGTGCGGTGAATAGGGCGTGTTGAGTCCAGTTCTCTGAGCAAGGAGTAGGTCTTGTCTATTACATATTGGGTTTATGGAACGGTATCTGAGCTAATTTGAAACCCTTGTTTTATGTATCACCCCACCTCACCTTTCCCGTTAAGCAGCCATAGTGTGTTTTCTGCATGTGTGACTCTGTTCTGTTTTGTAATTCAGTTCAAGTGTAACGGTTTTTACATTCCCTCTATAAGTGATACCTTATGAGAAGTGTCCTTTTCTGTGTGACTTATTTCACTTAGAATCGTCGTACCTAAATCCACTCATCATGCTGCTATTAGCCTTATGACATTGATTTCATGGCTGAGTGATATTCCATTGTACATAAGGACCACAACTTCTTTATCCATTTTTCTCCCTCCTGGGATATTGAAGGTGGAATGAAGTGGAGGTCCTTGTCAACAGAGCAGCCCTAAACTTTGGGGTGCTTGTGTCTTGCTGAATTTTCATTTTCCCAATTTATACCCCCATGAGTGGAAGTGCCCTATGCTCTCTAAGCTGTGTTTTTTAGATGTTTCAGGACACACCGTACACTTCTCCAGAGTGGCTGTTGGCAATTTACATCCCGCCCATCAGTGTAGCAAGGCTCCCATTTCTCCATGGCCTGTCCTGCATTTCTGGTTTTGAGACTTTTTTCAGCATGGCCCTTTTGACCGATGGGTAGCGAGTCTGCTTTGTAGCGCTGATTTGCCTTTTCAGGTTGCTTGGTTGGCCAAAAAGGGCGTATGCGTTTTTTCCTGAATATATTCAGGAAAAAACGCATACGCCCTTTTTGGCCAAGGGCATCATTGTCAACGTTTTGCCGCTTTTCATGTGCTTTAAAGGCGATTCGAATCTACCTCCTGAAATCTGTTTCCTACAATTCTGCCTTGATTTCAAATCCTCTTCTTTGCCTTCCCTCAATATATTTGTGGACGAGAGTTATCATTTATAACTCTGTAGGTTTGTGAATTGCAGTGCCCTGAAGCTCCATTGTACAACTCACTTTTTTGGGAGCTGGCCGCAAAAGCGCAGGATGGCTTCAGGCCCTGTTCTGGTTCCGGGGGGGAGGATGAGCCTGTGGTTAATTCTTCTTCCTGATGGGAAAATAGAGTGACCTGTGCCTGTCCCAACACCAAGAGCTAGTCTCTCACTGGTTCCCCGTCTACCCGTTCATCCTCAGGACAAATTGCAACCTGTACGGAACAGGAGGTTAAAGGTGCTGATGCTCCAAGTAGGGAGATTGTTAGTAAAGCGGCTGGAATGGCGAACCCGGGCACAAGGAGAAGAGAAATGAGGTGCGTTTTAGAAACCTTTCCCCATCACATGGTGTACCATCTTTTTGTTTTCTCATGCATGTTTTCGATGTAGGAAGATGTCCTTGAACCTGGAGATTTGGGACCCATGCGATGGGTACCACGCAGTATTACTTTAAAGGGTCTGCGTTTGCTCACCCAACCTCACCAAACCTCTCAGCCCCAAGAGTGTCCACCCTTATGTCTCATCCAGCTGTGGGTCTAGATATGGTCAATCCAGGTTGCATCACAGCCTCTGAACGCATTGTGTAAGAATTTCTCTCTCTTTCACTGTCTTTGTTTCATGGGTTTTTCAAAGTAATTTATTTTTATAATGGGGTTTAGCTGCTTTTCACTGCTGTGTTTATGCCGCTTTACACCCACTTGACACACTAACAGAGAGATATCAATACATAGGTTTTAAGATTATTACTAGTCAGATATATTCTTGTGCGGTGAATAGGGCGTGTTGAGTCCAGTTCTCTGAGCAAAGAGTACGTCTTGTCTATTACATATTGGGTTTATGGAACGGTATCTGAGCTAATTTGAAACCCTTGTTTTATGTATCACCCCACCTCACCTTTCCCGTTAAGCAGCCATAGTCTGTTTTCTGCATGTGTGACTCTGTTCTGTTTTGTAATTCAGTTCAAGTGTAACGGTTTTTACAGTCCCTCTATAAGTGATACCTTATGAGAAGTGTCCTTTTCTGTGTGACTTATTTCACTTAGAATCGTCGTACCTAAATCCACTCATCATGCTGCTATTAGCCTTATGACATTGATTTCATGGCTGAGTGATATTCCATTGTACATAAGGACCACAACTTCTTTATCCATTTTTCTCCCTCCTGGGATATTGAAGGTGGAATGAAGTGGAGGTCCTTGTCAACAGAGCAGCCCTAAACTTTGGGGTGCTTGTGTCTTGCTGAATTTTCATTTTCCCAATTTATACCCCCATGAGTGGAAGTGCCCTATGCTCTCTAAGCTGTGTTTTTTAGATGTTTCAGGACACACCGTACACTTCTCCAGAGTGGCTGTTGGCAATTTACATCCCACCCATCAGTGTAGCAAGGCTCCCATTTCTCCATGGCCTGTCCTGCATTTCTGGTTTTGAGACTTTTTTCAGCATGGCCCTTTTGACCGATGGGTAGCGAGTCTTCTTTGTAGCCCTGATTTGCCTTTCCAGGTTGCTTGGTTGGCCAAAAAGGGCGTATGCGTTTTTTCCTGAATATATTCAGGAAAAAACGCATACGCCCTTTTTGGCCAAGAGCATCATTTTCAACGTTTTGCCGCTTTTCATGTGCTTTAAAGGCGATTCGAATCTACCTCCTGAAATCTGTTTCCTGCATTTCTGCCTTGATTTCAAATCCTCTTCTTTGCCTTCCCTCAATATATTTGTGGACGAGAGTTATCATTTATAACTCTGCAGGTTTGTGAATTGCAGTGCCCTGAAGCTCCATTGTACAACTCGCTTTTTTGGGAGCTGGCCGCAAAAGCGCAGGATGGCTTCAGGCCCTGTTCTGGTTCCGTGGGGGAGGATGAGCCTGTGGTTAATTCTTCTTCCTGATGGGAAAATAGAGTGACCTGTGCCTGTCCCAACAACAAGAGCTAGTCTCTCACTGGTTCCCCGTATTCCCGTTCATCCTCAGGACAAATTGCAACCTGTACGGAACAGGAGGTTAAAGGTGCTGATGCTCCAAGTAGGGAGATTGTTAGTAAAGCGGCTGGAATGGCGACCCCGGGCACAAGGAGAAGAGAAATGAGGTGCGTTTTAGAAACCTTTCCCCATCACATGGTGTACCATCTTTTTTGTTTTCTCATGCATGTTTTCGATGTAGGAAGATGCCCTTGAACCTGGAGATTTGGGACCCATGCGATGGGTACCACGCAGTATTACTTTAAAGGGTCTGCGTTTGCTCACCCAACCTCACCAAACCTCTCAGCCCCAAGAGTGTCCACCCTTATGTCTCATCCAGCTGTGGGTCTAGATATGGTCAATGCAGGTTGCATCACAGCCCCTGAACGCATTGTGTAAGAATTTCTCTCTCTTTCACTGTCTTTGTTTCATGGGTTTTTCAAAGTAATTTATTTTTATAATGGGGTTTAGCTGCTTTTCACTGCTGTGTTTATGCCGCTTTACACCCACTTGACACACTAACAGAGAGATATCAATACATAGGTTTTAAGATTATTACTAGTCAGATATATTCTTGTGCGGTGAATAGGGCGTGTTGAGTCAAGTTCTCTGAGCAAGGAGTAGGTCTTGTCTATTACATATTGGGTTTATGGAACGGTATCTGAGCTAATTTGAAACCCTTGTTTTATGTATCACCCCACCTTACCTTTCCCGTTAAGCAGCCATAGTGTGTTTTCTGCATGTGTGACTCTGTTCTGTTTTGTAATTCAGTTCAAGTGTAACGGTTTTTACATTCCCTCTATAAGTGATACCTTATGAGAAGTGTCCTTTTCTGTGTGACTTATTTCACTTAGAATCGTCGTACCTAAATCCACTCATCATGCTGCTATTAGCCTTATGACATTGATTTCATGGCTGAGTGATATTCCATTGTACATAAGGACCACAACTTCTTTATCCATTTTTCTCCCTCCTGGGATATTGAAGGTGGAATGAAGTGGAGGTCCTTGTCAACAGAGCAGCCCTAAACTTTGGGGTGCTTGTGTCTTGCTGATTTTTCATTTTCCCAATTTATACCCCCATGAGTGGAAGTGCCCTATGCTCTCTAAGCTGTGTTTTTTAGATGTTTCAGGACACACCGTACACTTCTCCAGAGTGGCTGTTGGCAATTTACATCCCACCCATCAGTGTAGCAAGGCTCCCATTTCTCCATGGCCTGTCCTGCATTTCTGGTTTTGAGACTTTTTTCAGCATGGCCCTTTTGACCGATGGGTAGCGAGTCTTCTTTGTAGCCCTGATTTGCCTTTCCAGGTTGCTTGGTTGGCCAAAAAGGGCGTATGCGTTTTTTCCTGAATATATTCAGGAAAAAACGCATACGCCCTTTTTGGCCAAGAGCATCATTGTCAACGTTTTGCCGCTTTTCATGTGCTTTAAAGGCGATTCGAATCTACCTCCTGAAATCTGTTTCCTGCATTTCTGCCTTGATTTCAAATCCTCTTCTTTGCCTTCCCTAAATATATTTGTGGACGAGAGTTATCATTTATAACTCTGCAGGTTTGTGAATTGCAGTGCCCTGAAGCTCCATTTTACAACTCGCTTTTTTGGGAGCTGGCCGCAAAAGCGCAGGATGGCTTCAGGCCCTGTTCTGGTTCCAGGGGGGAGGATGAGCCTGTGGTTAATTCTTCTTCCTGATGGGAAAATAGAGTGACCTGTGCCTGTCCCAACAACAAGAGCTAGTCTCTCACTGGTTCCCCGTATTCCCGTTCATCCTCAGGACAAATTGCAACCTGTACGGAACAGGAGGTTAAAGGTGCTGATGCTCCAAGTAGGGAGATTGTTAGTAAAGCGGCTGGAATGGCGACCCCGGGCACAAGGAGAAGAGAAATGAGGTGCGTTTTAGAAACCTTTCCCCATCACATGGTGTACCATCTTTTTTGTTTTCTCATGCATGTTTTTGATGTAGGAAGATGCCCTTGAACCTGGAGATTTGGGACCCATGCGATGGGTACCACGCAGTATTACTTTAAAGGGTCTGCGTTTGCTCACCCAACCTCACCAAACCTCTCAGCCCCAAGAGTGTCCACCCTTATGTCTCATCCAGCTGTGGGTCTAGAAATGGTCAATCCAGGTTGCATCACAGCCCCTGAACGCATTGTGTAAGAATTTCTCTCTCTTTCACTGTCTTTGTTTCATGGGTTTTTCAAAGTAATTTATTTTTATAATGGGGTTTAGCTGCTTTTCACTGCTGTGTTTATGCCGCTTTACACCCACTTGACACACTAACAGAGAGATATCAATACATAGGTTTTACGATTATTACTAGTCAGATATATTCTTGTGCGGTGAATAGGGCGTGTTGAGTCCAGTTCTCTGAGCAAGGAGTAGGTCTTGTCTATTACATATTGGGTTTATGGAACGGTATCTGAGCTAATTTGAAACCCTTGTTTTATGTATCACCCCACCTCACCTTTCCCGTTAAGCAGCCATAGTGTGTTTTCTGCATGTGTGACTCTGTTCTGTTTTGTAATTCAGTTCAAGTGTAACGGTTTTTACATTCCCTCTATAAGTGATACCTTATGAGAAGTGTCCTTTTCTGTGTGACTTATTTCACTTAGAATCGTCGTACCTAAATCCACTCATCATGCTGCTATTAGCCTTATGACATTGATTTCATGGCTGAGTGATATTGCATTGTACATAAGGACCACAACTTCTTTATCCATTTTTCTCCCTCCTGGGATATTGAAGGTGGAATGAAGTGGAGGTCCTTGTCAACAGAGCAGCCCTAAACTTTGGGGTGCTTGTGTCTTGCTGATTTTTCATTTTCCCAATTTATACCCCCATGAGTGGAAGTGCCCTATGCTCTCTAAGCTGTGTTTTTTAGATGTTTCAGGACACACCGTACACTTCTCCAGAGTGGCTGTTGGCAATTTACATCCCGCCCATCAGTGTAGCAAGGCTCCCATTTCTCCATGGCCTGTCCTGCATTTCTGGTTTTGAGACTTTTTTCAGCATGGCCCTTTTGACCGATGGGTAGCGAGTCTTCTTTGTAGCCCTGATTTGCCTTTCCAGGTTGCTTGGTTGGCCAAAAAGGGCGTATGCGTTTTTTCCTGAATATATTCAGGAAAAAACGCATACGCCCTTTTTGGCCAAGGGCATCATTGTCAACGTTTTGCCGCTTTTCATGTGCTTTAAAGGCGATTCGAATCTACCTCCTGAAATCTGTTTCCTGCATTTCTGCCTTGATTTCAAATCCTCTTCTTTGCCTTCCCTCAATATATTTGTGGACGAGAGTTATCATTTATAACTCTGCAGGTTTGTGAATTGCAGTGCCCTGAAGCTCCATTGTACAACTCGCTTTTTTGGGAGCTGGCCGCAAAAGCGCAGGATGGCTTCAGGCCCTGTTCTGGTTCCGTGGGGGAGGATGAGCCTGTGGTTAATTCTTCTTCCTGATGGGAAAATAGAGTGACCTGTGCCTGTCCCAACAACAAGAGCTAGTCTCTCACTGGTTCCCCGTATTCCCGTTCATCCTCAGGACAAATTGCAACCTGTACGGAACAGGAGGTTAAAGGTGCTGATGCTCCAAGTAGGGAGATTGTTAGTAAAGCGGCTGGAATGGCGACCCCGGGCACAAGGAGAAGAGAAATGAGGTGCGTTTTAGAAACCTTTCCCCATCACATGGTGTACCATCTTTTTTGTTTTCTCATGCATGTTTTCGATGTAGGAAGATGCCCTTGAACCTGGAGATTTGGGACCCATGCGATGGGTACCACGCAGTATTACTTTAAAGGGTCTGCGTTTGCTCACCCAACCTCACCAAACCTCTCAGCCCCAAGAGTGTCCACCCTTATGTCTCATCCAGCTGTGGGTCTAGAAATGGTCAATCCAGGTTGCATCACAGCCCCTGAACGCATTGTGTAAGAATTTCTCTCTCTTTCACTGTCTTTGTTTCATGGGTTTTTCAAAGTAATTTATTTTTATAATGGGGTTTAGCTGCTTTTCACTGCTGTGTTTATGCCGCTTTACACCCACTTGACACACTAACAGAGAGATATCAATACATAGGTTTTACGATTATTACTAGTCAGATATATTCTTGTGCGGTGAATAGGGCGTGTTGAGTCCAGTTCTCTGAGCAAGGAGTAGGTCTTGTCTATTACATATTGGGTTTATGGAACGGTATCTGAGCTAATTTGAAACCCTTGTTTTATGTATCACCCCACCTCACCTTTCCCGTTAAGCAGCCATAGTGTGTTTTCTGCATGTGTGACTCTGTTCTGTTTTGTAATTCAGTTCAAGTGTAACGGTTTTTACATTCCCTCTATAAGTGATACCTTATGAGAAGTGTCCTTTTCTGTGTGACTTATTTCACTTAGAATCGTCGTACCTAAATCCACTCATCATGCTGCTATTAGCCTTATGACATTGATTTCATGGCTGAGTGATATTGCATTGTACATAAGGACCACAACTTCTTTATCCATTTTTCTCCCTCCTGGGATATTGAAGGTGGAATGAAGTGGAGGTCCTTGTCAACAGAGCAGCCCTAAACTTTGGGGTGCTTGTGTCTTGCTGATTTTTCATTTTCCCAATTTATACCCCCATGAGTGGAAGTGCCCTATGCTCTCTAAGCTGTGTTTTTTAGATGTTTCAGGACACACCGTACACTTCTCCAGAGTGGCTGTTGGCAATTTACATCCCGCCCATCAGTGTAGCAAGGCTCCCATTTCTCCATGGCCTGTCCTGCATTTCTGGTTTTGAGACTTTTTTCAGCATGGCCCTTTTGACCGATGGGTAGCGAGTCTTCTTTGTAGCCCTGATTTGCCTTTCCAGGTTGCTTGGTTGGCCAAAAAGGGCGTATGCGTTTTTTCCTGAATATATTCAGGAAAAAACGCATACGCCCTTTTTGGCCAAGGGCATCATTGTCAACGTTTTGCCGCTTTTCATGTGCTTTAAAGGCGATTCGAATCTACCTCCTGAAATCTGTTTCCTGCATTTCTGCCTTGATTTCAAATCCTCTTCTTTGCCTTCCCTCAATATATTTGTGGACGAGAGTTATCATTTATAACTCTGCAGGTTTGTGAATTGCAGTGCCCTGAAGCTCCATTGTACAACTCGCTTTTTTGGGAGCTGGCCGCAAAAGCGCAGGATGGCTTCAGGCCCTGTTCTGGTTCCGTGGGGGAGGATGAGCCTGTGGTTAATTCTTCTTCCTGATGGGAAAATAGAGTGACCTGTGCCTGTCCCAACAACAAGAGCTAGTCTCTCACTGGTTCCCCGTATTCCCGTTCATCCTCAGGACAAATTGCAACCTGTACGGAACAGGAGGTTAAAGGTGCTGATGCTCCAAGTAGGGAGATTGTTAGTAAAGCGGCTGGAATGGCGACCCCGGGCACAAGGAGAAGAGAAATGAGGTGCGTTTTAGAAACCTTTCCCCATCACATGGTGTACCATCTTTTTTGTTTTCTCATGCATGTTTTCGATGTAGGAAGATGCCCTTGAACCTGGAGATTTGGGACCCATGCGATGGGTACCACGCAGTATTACTTTAAAGGGTCTGCGTTTGCTCACCCAACCTCACCAAACCTCTCAGCCCCAAGAGTGTCCACCCTTATGTCTCATCCAGATGTGGGTCTAGAAATGGTCAATCCAGGTTGCATCACAGCCCCTGAACGCATTGTGTAAGAATTTCTCTCTCTTTCACTGTCTTTGTTTCATGGGTTTTTCAAAGTAATTTATTTTTATAATGGGGTTTAGCTGCTTTTCACTGCTGTGTTTATGCCGCTTTACACCCACTTGACACACTAACAGAGAGATATCAATACATAGGTTTTACGATTATTACTAGTCAGATATATTCTTGTGCGGTGAATAGGGCGTGTTGAGTCCAGTTCTCTGAGCAAGGAGTAGGTCTTGTCTATTACATATTGGGTTTATGGAACGGTATCTGAGCTAATTTGAAACCCTTGTTTTATGTATCACCCCACCTCACCTTTCCCGTTAAGCAGCCATAGTGTGTTTTCTGCATGTGTGACTCTGTTCTGTTTTGTAATTCAGTTCAAGTGTAACGGTTTTTACATTCCCTCTATAAGTGATACCTTATGAGAAGTGTCCTTTTCTGTGTGACTTATTTCACTTAGAATCGTCGTACCTAAATCCACTCATCATGCTGCTATTAGCCTTATGACATTGATTTCATGGCTGAGTGATATTCCATTGTACATAAGGACCACAACTTCTTTATCCATTTTTCTCCCTCCTGGGATATTGAAGGTGGAATGAAGTGGAGGTCCTTGTCAACAGAGCAGCCCTAAACTTTGGGGTGCTTGTGTCTTGCTGATTTTTCATTTTCCCAATTTATACCCCCATGAGTGGAAGTGCCCTATGCTCTCTAAGCTGTGTTTTTTAGATGTTTCAGGACACACCGTACACTTCTCCAGAGTGGCTGTTGGCAATTTACATCCCGCCCATCAGTGTAGCAAGGCTCCCATTTCTCCATGGCCTGTCCTGCATTTCTGGTTTTGAGACTTTTTTCAGCATGGCCCTTTTGACCGATGGGTAGCGAGTCTTCTTTGTAGCCCTGATTTGCCTTTCCAGGTTGCTTGGTTGGCCAAAAAGGGCGTATGCGTTTTTTCCTGAATATATTCAGGAAAAAACGCATACGCCCTTTTTGGCCAAGGGCATCATTGTCAACGTTTTGCCGCTTTTCATGTGCTTTAAAGGCGATTCGAATCTACCTCCTGAAATCTGTTTCCTGCATTTCTGCCTTGATTTCAAATCCTCTTCTTTGCCTTCCCTCAATATATTTGTGGACGAGAGTTATCATTTATAACTCTGCAGGTTTGTGAATTGCAGTGCCCTGAAGCTCCATTGTACAACTCGCTTTTTTGGGAGCTGGCCGCAAAAGCGCAGGATGGCTTCAGGCCCTGTTCTGGTTCCGTGGGGGAGGATGAGCCTGTGGTTAATTCTTCTTCCTGATGGGAAAATAGAGTGACCTGTGCCTGTCCCAACAACAAGAGCTAGTCTCTCACTGGTTCCCCGTATTCCCGTTCATCCTCAGGACAAATTGCAACCTGTACGGAACAGGAGGTTAAAGGTGCTGATGCTCCAAGTAGGGAGATTGTTAGTAAAGCGGCTGGAATGGCGACCCCGGGCACAAGGAGAAGAGAAATGAGGTGCGTTTTAGAAACCTTTCCCCATCACATGGTGTACCATCTTTTTTGTTTTCTCATGCATGTTTTCGATGTAGGAAGATGCCCTTGAAACTGGAGATTTGGGACCCATGCGATGGGTACCACGCAGTATTACTTTAAAGGGTCTGCGTTTGCTCACCCAACCTCACCAAACCTCTCAGCCCCAAGAGTGTCCACCCTTATGTCTCATCCAGCTGTGGGTCTAGAAATGGTCAATCCAGGTTGCATCACAGCCCCTGAACGCATTGTGTAAGAATTTCTCTCTCTTTCACTGTCTTTGTTTCATGGGTTTTTCAAAGTAATTTATTTTTATAATGGGGTTTAGCTGCTTTTCACTGCTGTGTTTATGCCGCTTTACACCCACTTGACACACTAACAGAGAGATATCAATACATAGGTTTTAAGATTATTACTAGTCAGATATATTCTTGTGCGGTGAATAGGGCGTGTTGAGTCCAGTTCTCTGAGCAAGGAGTAGGTCTTGTCTATTACATATTGGGTTTATGGAACGGTATCTGAGCTAATTTGAAACCCTTGTTTTATGTATCACCCCACCTCACCTTTCCCGTTAAGCAGCCATAGTGTGTTTTCTGCATGTGTGACTCTGTTCTGTTTTGTAATTCAGTTCAAGTGTAACGGTTTTTACATTCCCTCTATAAGTGATACCTTATGAGAAGTGTCCTTTTCTGTGTGACTTATTTCACTTAGAATCGTCGTACCTAAATCCACTCATCATGCTGCTATTAGCCTTATGACATTGATTTCATGGCTGAGTGATATTCCATTGTACATAAGGACCACAACTTCTTTATCCATTTTTCTCCCTCCTGGGATATTGAAGGTGGAATGAAGTGGAGGTCCTTGTCAACAGAGCAGCCCTAAACTTTGGGGTGCTTGTGTCTTGCTGAATTTTCATTTTCCCAATTTATACCCCCATGAGTGGAAGTGCCCTATGCTCTCTAAGCTGTGTTTTTTAGATGTTTCAGGACACACCGTACACTTCTCCAGAGTGGCTGTTGGCAATTTACATCCCGCCCATCAGTGTAGCAAGGCTCCCATTTCTCCATGGCCTGTCCTGCATTTCTGGTTTTGAGAATTTTTTCAGCATGGCCCTTTTGACCGATGGGTAGCGAGTCTGCTTTGTAGCGCTGATTTGCCTTTTCAGGTTGCTTGGTTGGCCAAAAAGGGCGTATGCGTTTTTTCCTGAATATATTCAGGAAAAAACGCATACGCCCTTTTTGGCCAAGGGCATCATTGTCAACGTTTTGCCGCTTTTCATGTGCTTTAAAGGCGATTCGAATCTACCTCCTGAAATCTGTTTCCTACAATTCTGCCTTGATTTCAAATCCTCTTCTTTGCCTTCCCTCAATATATTTGTGGACGAGAGTTATCATTTATAACTCTGTAGGTTTGTGAATTGCAGTGCCCTGAAGCTCCATTGTACAACTCACTTTTTTGGGAGCTGGCCGCAAAAGCGCAGGATGGCTTCAGGCCCTGTTCTGGTTCCGGGGGGGAGGATGAGCCTGTGGTTAATTCTTCTTCCTGATGGGAAAATAGAGTGACCTGTGCCTGTCCCAACACCAAGAGCTAGTCTCTCACTGGTTCCCCGTCTACCCGTTCATCCTCAGGACAAATTGCAACCTGTACGGAACAGGAGGTTAAAGGTGCTGATGCTCCAAGTAGGGAGATTGTTAGTAAAGCGGCTGGAATGGCGAACCCGGGCACAAGGAGAAGAGAAATGAGGTGCGTTTTAGAAACCTTTCCCCATCACATGGTGTACCATCTTTTTGTTTTCTCATGCATGTTTTCGATGTAGGAAGATGCCCTTGAACCTGGAGATTTGGGACCCATGCGATGGGTACCACGCAGTATTACTTTAAAGGGTCTGCGTTTGCTCACCCAACCTCACCAAACCTCTCAGCCCCAAGAGTGTCCACCCTTATGTCTCATCCAGCTGTGGGTCTAGATATGGTCAATCCAGGTTGCATCACAGCCCCTGAACGCATTGTGTAAGAATTTCTCTCTCTTTCACTGTCTTTGTTTCATGGGTTTTTCAAAGTAATTTATTTTTATAATGGGGTTTAGCTGCTTTTCACTGCTGTGTTTATGCCGCTTTACACCCACTTGACACACTAACAGAGAGATATCAATACATAGGTTTTAAGATTATTACTAGTCAGATATATTCTTGTGCGGTGAATAGGGCGTGTTGAGTCAAGTTCTCTGAGCAAGGAGTAGGTCTTGTCTATTACATATTGGGTTTATGGAACGGTATCTGAGCTAATTTGAAACCCTTGTTTTATGTATCACCCCACCTTACCTTTCCCGTTAAGCAGCCATAGTGTGTTTTCTGCATGTGTGACTCTGTTCTGTTTTGTAATTCAGTTCAAGTGTAACGGTTTTTACATTCCCTCTATAAGTGATACCTTATGAGAAGTGTCCTTTTCTGTGTGACTTATTTCACTTAGAATCGTCGTACCTAAATCCACTCATCATGCTGCTATTAGCCTTATGACATTGATTTCATGGCTGAGTGATATTCCATTGTACATAAGGACCACAACTTCTTTATCCATTTTTCTCCCTCCTGGGATATTGAAGGTGGAATGAAGTGGAGGTCCTTGTCAACAGAGCAGCCCTAAACTTTGGGGTGCTTGTGTCTTGCTGATTTTTCATTTTCCCAATTTATACCCCCATGAGTGGAAGTGCCCTATGCTCTCTAAGCTGTGTTTTTTAGATGTTTCAGGACACACCGTACACTTCTCCAGAGTGGCTGTTGGCAATTTACATCCCGCCCATCAGTGTAGCAAGGCTCCCATTTCTCCATGGCCTGTCCTGCATTTCTGGTTTTGAGACTTTTTTCAGCATGGCCCTTTTGACCGATGGGTAGCGAGTCTTCTTTGTAGCCCTGATTTGCCTTTCCAGGTTGCTTGGTTGGCCAAAAAGGGCGTATGCGTTTTTTCCTGAATATATTCAGGAAAAAACGCATACGCCCTTTTTGGCCAAGGGCATCATTGTCAACGTTTTGCCGCTTTTCATGTGCTTTAAAGGCGATTCGAATCTACCTCCTGAAATCTGTTTCCTGCATTTCTGCCTTGATTTCAAATCCTCTTCTTTGCCTTCCCTCAATATATTTGTGGACGAGAGTTATCATTTATAACTCTGCAGGTTTGTGAATTGCAGTGCCCTGAAGCTCCATTGTACAACTCGCTTTTTTGGGAGCTGGCCGCAAAAGCGCAGGATGGCTTCAGGCCCTGTTCTGGTTCCGTGGGGGAGGATGAGCCTGTGGTTAATTCTTCTTCCTGATGGGAAAATAGAGTGACCTGTGCCTGTCCCAACAACAAGAGCTAGTCTCTCACTGGTTCCCCGTATTCCCGTTCATCCTCAGGACAAATTGCAACCTGTACGGAACAGGAGGTTAAAGGTGCTGATGCTCCAAGTAGGGAGATTGTTAGTAAAGCGGCTGGAATGGCGACCCCGGGCACAAGGAGAAGAGAAATGAGGTGCGTTTTAGAAACCTTTCCCCATCACATGGTGTACCATCTTTTTTGTTTTCTCATGCATGTTTTCGATGTAGGAAGATGCCCTTGAACCTGGAGATTTGGGACCCATGCGATGGGTACCACGCAGTATTACTTTAAAGGGTCTGCGTTTGCTCACCCGACCTCACCAAACCTCTCAGCCCCAAGAGTGTCCACCCTTATGTCTCATCCAGCTGTGGGTCTAGATATGGTCAATCCTGGTTGCATCACAGCCCCTGAACGCATTGTGTAAGAATTTCTCTCTCTTTCACTGTCTTTGTTTCATGGGTTTTTCAAAGTAATTTATTTTTATAATGGGGTTTAGCTGCTTTTCACTGCTGTGTTTATGCCGCTTTACACCCACTTGACACACTAACAGAGAGATATCAATACATAGGTTTTAAGATTATTACTAGTCAGATATATTCTTGTGCGGTGAATAGGGCGTGTTGAGTCCAGTTCTCTGAGCAAGGAGTAGGTCTTGTCTATTACATATTGGGTTTATGGAACGGTATCTGAGCTAATTTGAAACCCTTGTTTTATGTATCACCCCACCTCACCTTTCCCGTTAAGCAGCCATAGTGTGTTTTCTGCATGTGTGACTCTGTTCTGTTTTGTAATTCAGTTCAAGTGTAACGGTTTTTACAGTCCCTCTATAAGTGATACCTTATGAGAAGTGTCCTTTTCTGTGTGACTTATTTCACTTAGAATCGTCGTACCTAAATCCACTCATCATGCTGCTATTAGCCTTATGACATTGATTTCATGGCTGAGTGATATTCCATTGTACATAAGGACCACAACTTCTTTATCCATTTTTCTCCCTCCTGGGATATTGAAGGTGGAATGAAGTGGAGGTCCTTGTCAACAGAGCAGCCCTAAACTTTGGGGTGCTTGTGTCTTGCTGATTTTTCATTTTCCCAATTTATACCCCCATGAGTGGAAGTGCCCTATGCTCTCTAAGCTGTGTTTTTTAGATGTTTCAGGACACACCGTACACTTCTCCAGAGTGGCTGTTGGCAATTTACATCCCGCCCATCAGTGTAGCAAGGCTCCCATTTCTCCATGGCCTGTCCTGCATTTCTGGTTTTGAGACTTTTTTCAGCATGGCCCTTTTGACCGATGGGTAGCGAGTCTTCTTTGTAGCGCAGATTTGCCTTTCCAGGTTGCTTGGTTGGCCAAAAAGGGCGTATGCGTTTTTTCCTGAATATATTCAGGAAAAAACGCATACGCCCTTTTTGGCCAAGGGCATCATTGTCAACGTTTTGCCGCTTTTCATGTGCTTTAAAGGTGATTCGAATCTACCTCCTGAAATCTGTTTCCTGCATTTCTGCCTTGATTTCAAATCCTCTTCTTTGCCTTCCCTCAATATATTTGTGGACGAGAGTTATCATTTATAACTCTGCAGGTTTGTGAATTGCAGTGCCCTGAAGCTCCATTTTACAACTCGCTTTTTTGGGAGCTGGCCGCAAAAGCGCAGGATGGCTTCAGGCCCTGTTCTGGTTCCGGGGGGAGGATGAGCCTGTGGTTAATTCTTCTTCCTGATGGGAAAATAGAGTGACCTGTGCCTGTCCCAACACCAAGAGCTAGTCTCTCACTGGTTCCCCGTCTACCCGTTCATCCTCAGGACAAATTGCAACCTGTACGGAACAGGAGGTTAAAGGTGCTGATGCTCCAAGTAGGGAGATTGTTAGTAAAGCGGATGGAATGGCGAACCCGGGCACAAGGAGAAGAGAAATGAGGTGCGTTTTAGAAACCTTTCCCCATCACATGGTGTACCATCTTTTTGTTTTCTCATGCATGTTTTCGATGTAGGAAGATGCCCTTGAACCTGGAGATTTGGGACCCATGCGATGGGTACCACGCAGTATTACTTTAAAGGGTCTGCGTTTGCTCACCCAACCTCACCAAACCTCTCAGCCCCAAGAGTGTCCACCCTTATGTCTCATCCAGCTGTGGGTCTAGATATGGTCAATCCAGGTTGCATCACAGCCCCTGAACGCATTGTGTAAGAATTTCTCTCTCTTTCACTGTCTTTGTTTCATGGGTTTTTCAAAGTAATTTATTTTTGTAATGGGGTTTAGCTGCTTTTCACTGCTGTGTTTATGCCGCTTTACACCCACTTGACACACTAACAGAGAGATATCAATACATAGGTTTTAAGATTATTACTAGTCAGATATATTCTTGTGCGGTGAATAGGGCGTGTTGAGTCCAGTTCTCTGAGCAAGGAGTAGGTCTTGTCTATTACATATTGGGTTTATGGAACGGTATCTGAGCTAATTTGAAACCCTTGTTTTATGTATCACCCCACCTCACCTTTCCCGTTAAGCAGCCATAGTGTGATTTCTGCATGTGTGACTCTGTTCTGTTTTGTAATTCAGTTCAAGTGTAACGGTTTTTACATTCCCTCTATAAGTGATACCTTATGAGAAGTGTCCTTTTCTGTGTGACTTATTTCCCTTAGAATCGTCGTACCTAAATCCACTCATCATGCTGCTATTAGCCTTATGACATTGATTTCATGGCTGAGTGATATTCCATTGTACATAAGGACCACAACTTCTTTATCCATTTTTCTCCCTCCTGGGATATTGAAGGTGGAATGAAGTGGAGGTCTTTGTCAACAGAGCAGCTCTAAACTTTGGGGTGCTTGTGTCTTGCTGATTTTTCATTTTCCCAATTTATACCCCCATGAGTGGAAGTGCCCTATGCTCTCTAAGCTGTGTTTTTTAGATGTTTCAGGACACACCGTACACTTCTCCAGAGTGGCTGTTGGCAATTTACATCCCACACATCAGTGTAGCAAGGCTCCCATTTCTCCATGGCCTGTCCTGCATTTCTGGTTTTGAGACTTTTTTCAGCATGGCCCTTTTGACCGATGGGTAGCGAGTCTTCTTTGTAGCCCTGATTTGCCTTTCCAGGTTGCTTGGTTGGCCAAAAAGGGCGTATGCGTTTTTTCCTGAATATATTCAGGAAAAAACGGATACGCCCTTTTTGGCCAAGGGCATCATTGTCAACGTTTTGCCGCTTTTCATGTGCTTTAAAGGCGATTCGAATCTACCTCCTGAAATCTGTTTCCTGCATTTCTGCCTTGATTTCAAACCCTCTTCTTTGCCTTCCCTCAATATATTTGTGGACGAGAGTTATCATTTATAACTCTGCAGGTTTGTGAATTGCAGTGCCCTGAAGCTCCATTGTACAACTCGCTTTTTTGGGAGCTGGCCGCAAAAGCACAGGATGGCTTCAGGCCCTGTTCTGGTTCCGGGGGGGAGGATGAGCCTGTGGTTAATTCTTCTTCCTGATGGGAAAATAGAGTGACCTGTGCCTGTCCCAACACCAAGAGCTAGTCTCTCACTGGTTCCCCGTCTACCCGTTCATCCTCAGGACAAATTGCAACCTGTACGGAACAGGAGGTTAAAGGTGCTGATGCTCCAAGTAGGGAGAATGTTAGTAAAGCGGCTGGAATGGCGAACCCGGGCACAAGGAGAAGAGAAATAAGGTGCGTTTTAGAAACCTTTCCCCATCACATGGTGTACCATCTTTTTGTTTTCTCATGCATGTTTTCGATGTAGGAAGATGCCCTTGAACCTGGAGATTTGGGACCCATGCGATGGGTACCACGCAGTATTACTTTAAAGGGTCTGCGTTTGCTCACCCAACCTCACCAAACCTCTCAGCCCCAAGAGTGTCCACCCTTATGTCTCATCCAGCTGTGGGTCTAGATATGGTCAATCCAGGTTGCATCACAGCCCCTGAACGCATTGTGTAAGAATTTCTCTCTCTTTCACTGTCTTTGTTTCATGGGTTTTTCAAAGTAATTTATTTTTATAATGGGGTTTAGCTGGTTTTCACTGCTGTGTTTATGCCGCTTTACACCCACTTGACACACTAACAGAGAGATATCAATACATAGGTTTTAAGATTATTACTAGTCAGATATATTCTTGTGCGGTGAATAGGGCGTGTTGAGTCCAGTTCTCTGAGCAAGGAGTAGGTCTTGTCTATTACATATTGGGTTTATGGAACGGTATCTGAGCTAATTTGAAACCCTTGTTTTATGTATCACCCCACCTTACCTTTCCCGTTAAGCAGCCATAGTGTGTTTTCTGCATGTGTGACTCTGTTCTGTTTTGTAATTCAGTTCAAGTGTAACGGTTTTTACATTCCCTCTATAAGTGATACCTTATGAGAAGTGTCCTTTTCTGTGTGACTTATTTCACTTAGAATCGTCGTACCTAAATCCACTCATCATGCTGCTATTAGCCTTATGACATTGATTTCATGGCTGAGTGATATTCCATTGTACATAAGGACCACAACTTCTTTATCCATTTTTCTCCCTCCTGGGATATTGAAGGTGGAATGAAGTGGAGGTCCTTGTCAACAGAGCAGCCCTAAACTTTGGGGTGCTTGTGTCTTGCTGATTTTTCATTTTCACAATTTATACCCCCATGAGTGGAAGTGCCCTATGCTCTCTAAGCTGTGTTTTTTAGATGTTTCAGGACACACCGTACACTTCTCCAGAGTGGCTGTTGGCAATTTACATCCCACCCATCAGTGTAGCAAGGCTCCCATTTCTCCATGGCCTGTCCTGCATTTCTGGTTTTGAGACTTTTTTCAGCATGGCCCTTTTGACCGATGGGTAGCGAGTCTTCTTTGTAGCCCTGATTTGCCTTTCCAGGTTGCTTGGTTGGCCAAAAAGGGCGTATGCGTTTTTTCCTGAATATATTCAGGAAAAAACGCATACGCCCTTTTTGGCCAAGAGCATCATTGTCAACGTTTTGCCGCTTTTCATGTGCTTTAAAGGCGATTCGAATCTACCTCCTGAAATCTGTTTCCTGCATTTCTGCCTTGATTTCAAATCCTCTTCTTTGCCTTCCCTCAATATATTTGTGGACGAGAGTTATCATTTATAACTCTGCAGGTTTGTGAATTGCAGTGCCCTGAAGCTCCATTGTACAACTCGCTTTTTTGGGAGCTGGCCGCAAAAGCGCAGGATGGCTTCAGGCCCTGTTCTGGTTCCGGGGGGGGAGGATGAGCCTGTGGTTAATTCTTCTTCCTGATGGGAAAATAGAGTGACCTGTGCCTGTCCCAACAACAAGAGCTAGTCTCTCACTGGTTCCCCGTCTACCCGTTCATCCTCAGGACAAATTGCAACCTGTACGGAACAGGAGGTTAAAGGTGCTGATGCTCCAAGTAGGGAGATTGTTAGTAAAGCGGCTGGAATGGCGACCCCGGGCACAAGGAATAGAGAAATGAGGTGCGTTTTAGAAACCTTTCCCCATCACATGGTGTACCATCTTTTTTGTTTTCTCATGCATGTTTTCGATGTAGGAAGATGCCCTTGAACCTGGAGATTTGGGACCCATGCGATGGGTACCACGCAGTATTACTTTAAAGGGTCTGCGTTTGCTCACCCAACCTCACCAAACCTCTCAGCCCCAAGAGTGTCCACCCTTATGTCTCATCCAGCTGTGGGTCTAGAAATGGTCAATCCAGGTTGCATCACAGCCCCTGAACGCATTGTGTAAGAATTTCTCTCTCTTTCACTGTCTTTGTTTCATGGGTTTTTCAAAGTAATTTATTTTTATAATGGGGTTTAGCTGCTTTTCACTGCTGTGTTTATGCCGCTTTACACCCACTTGACACACTAACAGAGAGATATCAATACATAGGTTTTACGATTATTACTAGTCAGATATATTCTTGTGCGGTTAATAGGGCGTGTTGAGTCCAGTTCTCTGAGCAAGGAGTAGGTCTTGTCTATTACATATTGGGTTTATGGAACGGTATCTGAGCTAATTTGAAACCCTTGTTTTATGTATCACCCCACCTCACCTTTCCCATTAAGCAGCCATAGTGTGTTTTCTGCATGTGTGACTCTGTTCTGTTTTGTAATTCAGTTCAAGTGTAACGGTTTTTACATTCCCTCTATAAGTGATAACTTATGAGAAGTGTCCTTTTCTGTGTGACTTATTTCACTTAGAATCGTCGTACCTAAATCCACTCATCATGCTGCTATTAGCCTTATGACATTGATTTCATGGCTGAGTGATATTCCATTGTACATAAGGACCACAACTTCTTTATCCATTTTTCTCCCTCCTGGGATATTGAAGGTGGAATGAAGTGGAGGTCCTTGTCAACAGAGCAGCCCTAAACTTTGGGGTGCTTGTGTCTTGCTGATTTTTCATTTTCCCAATTTATACCCCCATGAGTGGAAGTGCCCTATGCTCTCTAAGCTGTGTTTTTTAGATGTTTCAAGACACACCGTACACTTCTCCAGAGTGGCTGTTGGCAATTTACATCCCGCCCATCAGTGTAGCAAGGCTCCCATTTCTCCATGGCCTGTCCTGCATTTCTGGTTTTGAGACTTTTTTCAGCATGGCCCTTTTGACCGATGGGTAGCGAGTCTTCTTTGTAGCCCTGATTTGCCTTTCCAGGTTGCTTGGTTGGCCAAAAAGGGCGTATGCGTTTTTTCCTGAATATATTCAGGAAAAAACGCATACGCCCTTTTTGGCCAAGGGCATCATTGTCAACGTTTTGCCGCTTTTCATGTGCTTTAAAGGCGATTCGAATCTACCTCCTGAAATCTGTTTCCTGCATTTCTGCCTTGATTTCAAATCCTCTTCTTTGCCTTCCCTCAATATATTTGTGGACGAGAGTTATCATTTATAACTCTGCAGGTTTGTGAATTGCAGTGCCCTGAAGCTCCATTGTACAACTCGCTTTTTTGGGAGCTGGCCGCAAAAGCGCAGGATGGCTTCAGGCCCTGTTCTGGTTCCAGGGGGGAGGATGAGCCTGTGGTTAATTCTTCTTCCTGATGGGAAAATAGAGTGACCTGTGCCTGTCCCAACACCAAGAGCTAGTCTCTCACTGGTTCCCCGTCTACCCGTTCATCCTCAGGACAAATTGCAACCTGTACGGAACAGGAGGTTAAAGGTGCTGATGCTCCAAGTAGGGAGATTGTTAGTAAAGCGGCTGGAATGGCGAACCCGGGCACAAGGAGAAGAGAAATGAGGTGCGTTTTAGAAACCTTTCCCCATCACATGGTGTACCATCTTTTTGTTTTCTCATGCATGTTTTCGATGTAGGAAGATGCCCTTGAACCTGGAGATTTGGGACCCATGCGATGGGTACCACGCAGTATTACTTTAAAGGGTCTGCGTTTGCTCACCCAACCTCACCAAACCTCTCAGCCCCAAGAGTGTCCACCCTTATGTCTCATCCAGCTGTGGGTCTAGATATGGTCAATCCAGGTTGCATCACAGCCCCTGAACGCATTGTGTAAGAATTTCTCTCTCTTTCACTGTCTTTGTTTCATGGGTTTTTCAAAGTAATTTATTTTTATAATGGGGTTTAGCTGCTTTTCACTGCTGTGTTTATGCCGCTTTACACCCACTTGACACACTAACAGAGAGATATCAATACATAGGTTTTAAGATTATTACTAGTCAGATATATTCTTGTGCGGTGAATAGGGCGTGTTGAGTCCAGTTCTCTGAGCAAGGAGTAGGTCTTGTCTATTACATATTGGGTTTATGGAACGGTATCTGAGCTAATTTGAAACCCTTGTTTGATGTATCACCCCACCTCACCTTTCCCGTTAAGCAGCCATAGTGTGTTTTCTGCATGTGTGACTCTGTTCTGTTTTGTAATTCAGTTCAAGTGTAACGGTTTTTACAGTCCCTCTATAAGTGATACCTTATGAGAAGTGTCCTTTTCTGTGTGACTTATTTCCCTTAGAATCGTCGTACCTAAATCCACTCATCATGCTGCTATTAGCCTTATGACATTGATTTCATGGCTGAGTGATATTCCATTGTACATAAGGACCACAACTTCTTTATCCATTTTTCTCTTTCCTGGGATATTGAAGGTGGAATGAAGTGGAGGTCCTTGTCAACAGAGCAGCCCTAAACTTTGGGGTGCTTGTGTCTTGCTGATTTTTCATTTTCCCTATTTATACCCCCATGAGTGGAAGTGCCCTATGCTCTCTAAGCTGTGTTTTTTAGATGTTTCAGGACACACCGTACACTTCTCCAGAGTGGCTGTTGGCAATTTACATCCCACCCATCAGTGTAGCAAGGCTCCCATTTCTCCATGGCCTGTCCTGCATTTCTGGTTTTGAGACTTTTTTCAGCATGGCCCTTTTGACCGATGGGTAGCGAGTCTTCTTTGTAGCCCTGATTTGCCTTTCCAGGTTGCTTGGTTGGCCAAAAAGGGCGTATGCGTTTTTTCCTGAATATATTCAGGAAAAAACGCATACGCCCTTTTTGGCCAAGGGCATCATTGTCAACGTTTTGCCGCTTTTCATGTGCTTTAAAGGCGATTCGAATCTACCTCCTGAAATCTGTTTCCTGCATTTCTGCCTTGATTTCAAACCCTCTTCTTTGCCTTCCCTCAATATATTTGTGGACGAGAGTTATCATTTATAACTCTGCAGGTTTGTGAATTGCAGTGCCCTGAAGCTCCATTGTACAACTCGCTTTTTTGGGAGCTGGCCGCAAAAGCACAGGATGGCTTCAGGCCCTGTTCTGGTTCCGGGGGGGAGGATGAGCCTGTGGTTAATTCTTCTTCCTGATGGGAAAATAGAGTGACCTGTGCCTGTCCCAACACCAAGAGCTAGTCTCTCACTGGTTCCCCGTCTACCCGTTCATCCTCAGGACAAATTGCAACCTGTACGGAACAGGAGGTTAAAGGTGCTGATGCTCCAAGTAGGGAGAATGTTAGTAAAGCGGCTGGAATGGCGAACCCGGGCACAAGGAGAAGAGAAATAAGGTGCGTTTTAGAAACCTTTCCCCATCACATGGTGTACCATCTTTTTGTTTTCTCATGCATGTTTTCGATGTAGGAAGATGCCCTTGAACCTGGAGATTTGGGACCCATGCGATGGGTACCACGCAGTATTACTTTAAAGGGTCTGCGTTTGCTCACCCAACCTCACCAAACCTCTCAGCCCCAAGAGTGTCCACCCTTATGTCTCATCCAGCTGTGGGTCTAGATATGGTCAATCCAGGTTGCATCACAGCCCCTGAACGCATTGTGTAAGAATTTCTCTCTCTTTCACTGTCTTTGTTTCATGGGTTTTTCAAAGTAATTTATTTTTATAATGGGGTTTAGCTGGTTTTCACTGCTGTGTTTATGCCGCTTTACACCCACTTGACACACTAACAGAGAGATATCAATACATAGGTTTTAAGATTATTACTAGTCAGATATATTCTTGTGCGGTGAATAGGGCGTGTTGAGTCCAGTTCTCTGAGCAAGGAGTAGGTCTTGTCTATTACATATTGGGTTTATGGAACGGTATCTGAGCTAATTTGAAACCCTTGTTTTATGTATCACCCCACCTTACCTTTCCCGTTAAGCAGCCATAGTGTGTTTTCTGCATGTGTGACTCTGTTCTGTTTTGTAATTCAGTTCAAGTGTAACGGTTTTTACATTCCCTCTATAAGTGATACCTTATGAGAAGTGTCCTTTTCTGTGTGACTTATTTCACTTAGAATCGTCGTACCTAAATCCACTCATCATGCTGCTATTAGCCTTATGACATTGATTTCATGGCTGAGTGATATTCCATTGTACATAAGGACCACAACTTCTTTATCCATTTTTCTCCCTCCTGGGATATTGAAGGTGGAATGAAGTGGAGGTCCTTGTCAACAGAGCAGCCCTAAACTTTGGGGTGCTTGTGTCTTGCTGATTTTTCATTTTCACAATTTATACCCCCATGAGTGGAAGTGCCCTATGCTCTCTAAGCTGTGTTTTTTAGATGTTTCAGGACACACCGTACACTTCTCCAGAGTGGCTGTTGGCAATTTACATCCCACCCATCAGTGTAGCAAGGCTCCCATTTCTCCATGGCCTGTCCTGCATTTCTGGTTTTGAGACTTTTTTCAGCATGGCCCTTTTGACCGATGGGTAGCGAGTCTTCTTTGTAGCCCTGATTTGCCTTTCCAGGTTGCTTGGTTGGCCAAAAAGGGCGTATGCGTTTTTTCCTGAATATATTCAGGAAAAAACGCATACGCCCTTTTTGGCCAAGAGCATCATTGTCAACGTTTTGCCGCTTTTCATGTGCTTTAAAGGCGATTCGAATCTACCTCCTGAAATCTGTTTCCTGCATTTCTGCCTTGATTTCAAATCCTCTTCTTTGCCTTCCCTCAATATATTTGTGGACGAGAGTTATCATTTATAACTCTGCAGGTTTGTGAATTGCAGTGCCCTGAAGCTCCATTGTACAACTCGCTTTTTTGGGAGCTGGCCGCAAAAGCGCAGGATGGCTTCAGGCCCTGTTCTGGTTCCGGGGGGGGAGGATGAGCCTGTGGTTAATTCTTCTTCCTGATGGGAAAATAGAGTGACCTGTGCCTGTCCCAACAACAAGAGCTAGTCTCTCACTGGTTCCCCGTCTACCCGTTCATCCTCAGGACAAATTGCAACCTGTACGGAACAGGAGGTTAAAGGTGCTGATGCTCCAAGTAGGGAGATTGTTAGTAAAGCGGCTGGAATGGCGACCCCGGGCACAAGGAATAGAGAAATGAGGTGCGTTTTAGAAACCTTTCCCCATCACATGGTGTACCATCTTTTTTGTTTTCTCATGCATGTTTTCGATGTAGGAAGATGCCCTTGAACCTGGAGATTTGGGACCCATGCGATGGGTACCACGCAGTATTACTTTAAAGGGTCTGCGTTTGCTCACCCAACCTCACCAAACCTCTCAGCCCCAAGAGTGTCCACCCTTATGTCTCATCCAGCTGTGGGTCTAGAAATGGTCAATCCAGGTTGCATCACAGCCCCTGAACGCATTGTGTAAGAATTTCTCTCTCTTTCACTGTCTTTGTTTCATGGGTTTTTCAAAGTAATTTATTTTTATAATGGGGTTTAGCTGCTTTTCACTGCTGTGTTTATGCCGCTTTACACCCACTTGACACACTAACAGAGAGATATCAATACATAGGTTTTACGATTATTACTAGTCAGATATATTCTTGTGCGGTTAATAGGGCGTGTTGAGTCCAGTTCTCTGAGCAAGGAGTAGGTCTTGTCTATTACATATTGGGTTTATGGAACGGTATCTGAGCTAATTTGAAACCCTTGTTTTATGTATCACCCCACCTCACCTTTCCCATTAAGCAGCCATAGTGTGTTTTCTGCATGTGTGACTCTGTTCTGTTTTGTAATTCAGTTCAAGTGTAACGGTTTTTACATTCCCTCTATAAGTGATAACTTATGAGAAGTGTCCTTTTCTGTGTGACTTATTTCACTTAGAATCGTCGTACCTAAATCCACTCATCATGCTGCTATTAGCCTTATGACATTGATTTCATGGCTGAGTGATATTCCATTGTACATAAGGACCACAACTTCTTTATCCATTTTTCTCCCTCCTGGGATATTGAAGGTGGAATGAAGTGGAGGTCCTTGTCAACAGAGCAGCCCTAAACTTTGGGGTGCTTGTGTCTTGCTGATTTTTCATTTTCCCAATTTATACCCCCATGAGTGGAAGTGCCCTATGCTCTCTAAGCTGTGTTTTTTAGATGTTTCAAGACACACCGTACACTTCTCCAGAGTGGCTGTTGGCAATTTACATCCCGCCCATCAGTGTAGCAAGGCTCCCATTTCTCCATGGCCTGTCCTGCATTTCTGGTTTTGAGACTTTTTTCAGCATGGCCCTTTTGACCGATGGGTAGCGAGTCTTCTTTGTAGCCCTGATTTGCCTTTCCAGGTTGCTTGGTTGGCCAAAAAGGGCGTATGCGTTTTTTCCTGAATATATTCAGGAAAAAACGCATACGCCCTTTTTGGCCAAGGGCATCATTGTCAACGTTTTGCCGCTTTTCATGTGCTTTAAAGGCGATTCGAATCTACCTCCTGAAATCTGTTTCCTGCATTTCTGCCTTGATTTCAAATCCTCTTCTTTGCCTTCCCTCAATATATTTGTGGACGAGAGTTATCATTTATAACTCTGCAGGTTTGTGAATTGCAGTGCCCTGAAGCTCCATTGTACAACTCGCTTTTTTGGGAGCTGGCCGCAAAAGCGCAGGATGGCTTCAGGCCCTGTTCTGGTTCCAGGGGGGAGGATGAGCCTGTGGTTAATTCTTCTTCCTGATGGGAAAATAGAGTGACCTGTGCCTGTCCCAACACCAAGAGCTAGTCTCTCACTGGTTCCCCGTCTACCCGTTCATCCTCAGGACAAATTGCAACCTGTACGGAACAGGAGGTTAAAGGTGCTGATGCTCCAAGTAGGGAGATTGTTAGTAAAGCGGCTGGAATGGCGAACCCGGGCACAAGGAGAAGAGAAATGAGGTGCGTTTTAGAAACCTTTCCCCATCACATGGTGTACCATCTTTTTGTTTTCTCATGCATGTTTTCGATGTAGGAAGATGCCCTTGAACCTGGAGATTTGGGACCCATGCGATGGGTACCACGCAGTATTACTTTAAAGGGTCTGCGTTTGCTCACCCAACCTCACCAAACCTCTCAGCCCCAAGAGTGTCCACCCTTATGTCTCATCCAGCTGTGGGTCTAGATATGGTCAATCCAGGTTGCATCACAGCCCCTGAACGCATTGTGTAAGAATTTCTCTCTCTTTCACTGTCTTTGTTTCATGGGTTTTTCAAAGTAATTTATTTTTATAATGGGGTTTAGCTGCTTTTCACTGCTGTGTTTATGCCGCTTTACACCCACTTGACACACTAACAGAGAGATATCAATACATAGGTTTTAAGATTATTACTAGTCAGATATATTCTTGTGCGGTGAATAGGGCGTGTTGAGTCCAGTTCTCTGAGCAAGGAGTAGGTCTTGTCTATTACATATTGGGTTTATGGAACGGTATCTGAGCTAATTTGAAACCCTTGTTTGATGTATCACCCCACCTCACCTTTCCCGTTAAGCAGCCATAGTGTGTTTTCTGCATGTGTGACTCTGTTCTGTTTTGTAATTCAGTTCAAGTGTAACGGTTTTTACAGTCCCTCTATAAGTGATACCTTATGAGAAGTGTCCTTTTCTGTGTGACTTATTTCCCTTAGAATCGTCGTACCTAAATCCACTCATCATGCTGCTATTAGCCTTATGACATTGATTTCATGGCTGAGTGATATTCCATTGTACATAAGGACCACAACTTCTTTATCCATTTTTCTCTTTCCTGGGATATTGAAGGTGGAATGAAGTGGAGGTCCTTGTCAACAGAGCAGCCCTAAACTTTGGGGTGCTTGTGTCTTGCTGATTTTTCATTTTCCCTATTTATACCCCCATGAGTGGAAGTGCCCTATGCTCTCTAAGCTGTGTTTTTTAGATGTTTCAGGACACACCGTACACTTCTCCAGAGTGGCTGTTGGCAATTTACATCCCACCCATCAGTGTAGCAAGGCTCCCATTTCTCCATGGCCTGTCCTGCATTTCTGGTTTTGAGACTTTTTTCAGCATGGCCCTTTTGACCGATGGGTAGCGAGTCTTCTTTGTAGCCCTGATTTGCCTTTCCAGGTTGCTTGGTTGGCCAAAAAGGGCGTATGCGTTTTTTCCTGAATATATTCAGGAAAAAACGCATACGCCCTTTTTGGCCAAGGGCATCATTGTCAACGTTTTGCCGCTTTTCATGTGCTTTAAAGGCGATTCGAATCTACCTCCTGAAATCTGTTTCCTGCATTTCTGCCTTGATTTCAAATCCTCTTCTTTGCCTTCCCTCAATATATTTGTGGACGAGAGTTATCATTTATAACTCTGCAGGTTTGTGAATTGCAGTGCCCTGAAGCTCCATTTTACAACTCGCTTTTTTGGCAGCTGGCCACATAAGCGCAGGATGGCTTCAGGCCCTGTTCTGGTTCCGGGGGGGAGGATGAGCCTGTGGTTAATTCTTCTTCCTGATGGGAAAATAGAGTGACCTGTGCCTGTCCCAACACCAAGAGCTAGTCTCTCACTGGTTCCCCGTCTACCCGTTCATCCTCAGGAGAAATTGCAACCTGTACGGAACAGGAGGTTAAAGGTGCTGATGCTCCAAGTAGGGAGATTGTTAGTAAAGCGGCTGGAATGGCGAACCCGGGCACAAGGAGAAGAGAAATGAGGTGCGTTTTAGAAACCTTTCCCCATCACATGGTGTACCATCAATTTGTTTTCTCATGCATGTTTTCGATGTAGGAAGATGCCCTTGAACCTGGAGATTTGGGACCCATGCGATGGGTACCACGCAGTATTACTTTAAAGGGTCTGCGTTTGCTCACCCAACCTCACCAAACCTCTCAGCCCCAAGAGAGTCCACCCTTATGTCTCATCCAGCTGTGGGTCTAGATATGGTCAATCCAGGTTGCATCACAGCCCCTGAACGCATTGTGTAAGAATTTCTCTCTCTTTCACTGTCTTTGTTTCATGGGTGTTTCAAAGTAATTTATTTTGATAATGGGGTTTAGCTGCTTTTCACTGCTGTGTTTATGCCGCTTTACACCCACTTGACACACTAACAGAGAGATATCAATACATAGGTTTTAAGATTATTACTAGTCAGATATATTCTTGTGCGGTGAATAGGGCGTGTTGAGTCCAGTTCTCTGAGCAAGGAGTAGGTCTTGTCTATTACATATTGGGTTTATGGAACGGTATCTGAGCTAATTTGAAACCCTTGTTTTATGTATCACCCCACCTCACCTTTCCCGTTAAGCAGCCATAGTGTGTTTTCTGCATGTGTGACTCTGTTCTGTTTTGTAATTCAGTTCAAGTGTAACGGTTTTTACAGTCCCTCTATAAGTGATACCTTATGAGAAGTGTCCTTTTCTGTGTGACTTATTTCCCTTAGAATCGTCGTACCTAAATCCACTCATCATGCTGCTACTAGCCTTATGACATTGATTTCATGGCTGAGTGATATTCCATTGTACATAAGGACCACAACTTCTTTATCCATTTTTCTCTTTCCTGGGATATTGAAGGTGGAATGAAGTGGAGGTCCTTGTCAACAGAGCAGCCCTAAACTTTGGGGTGCTTGTGTCTTGCTGATTTTTCATTTTCCCAATTTATACCCCCATGAGTGGAAGTGCCCTAAGCTCTCTAAGCTGTGTTTTTTAGATGTTTCAGGACACACCGTACACTTCTCCAGAGTGGCTGTTG